>NW_018165519.1:31143-34926 GCF_001263595.1 Phalaenopsis equestris
CTGAATAATTTCTAGTGGTGTAAATGTCCCCAACGCGAGCGAGCGAGCCCAGATTAAGCTCGTGTTCGGCTCGTTTATATTTCGAGCTCAAAAAATGTGTTCGTGTTCGGCTCGTTTGCTTAGCGAGCCGTTACGAACAAAAAGTCATTTTAACAATCCTAATCACGTAGTCATAAACTGTTAATGATTGGGACAAGATTTAAAACATCATTTAAATCTAATTTAATACTTTTTATTATATTTTCTTCATTAATATTTTTAATTAATTATAAATCTTTGTAGCCTTGTAGTCAATTAAATTAAAAAAAAATACTACTCATAAAAATATATATATATATAATTGATCAGTAGTATTTCGAGCCAAAATAAGCCGAACACGAACAAACAAATATTTGTTCGTGTTGTTCCTGTTGCTTGTTAACTTAGCGAACGAGCCTAACACGAGCTTCTTAATGTGCCGAACGAGCTATTCGCGAACAACGAGCCGTTTTGACAGCCCTAGTGCAAAATAGATTTGTGTATTAAATATATAATTCATTTTTAAAGAATAAATAGTTATAGTATTTTTATGTGACATTAAACTTTTCAATTTTGCATGTAAATATGAAAATTCAGGTGTTTGATTTATAAATATATAAGAATCACGGGGTACATATGTAAATGTTCCTTAATGTTTTACAAAGTAAAAAAGATAAATTTAATAGATAGATACTGTTGGGCTACAACTAATTAAAATTTTTCATAAATTTTCAGTCAAATAATAAGAATGAGATCATCTTGATAAAATTATAATAGGACTGCAAATTAGTTAGTTGTTTACTATGACAATTTTAAAATATATTTGGAATTATGTTTGGGAAGCGTGGGCTCCGATGGGTTTAAAATCCACTAATTAAGAAGGTATGGAAGACCAAAATTTAGAGTTTGTTGAGGGATGAAATTATTGGTTCGGCTGCCGTGGCGATGAAAGGTATTATTTGCGGTGCAGGTCTCCCTCACGACGTGACACATTCACCTTCTTTTAACCGTCACTGCATGAATCTCGAGGTAATTCAATGAGTTTCATTTATGAACGCTAAAAGATAGTTTGTTGGGATAATTAGAAGAAAGACTATCAAACGTTACTTTGGAACTCTAAGCCGACCAAATAGAGGCACAAGTGAGAGAATAAATAAAAGAGGCTCCTATGGGTTTAAAATCCACTAATTAAGAAGGTATGGAAGCTCCGATGGGTTTAAAATCCACTAATTAAGAAGGTATGGAAGACCAAAATTTAGAGTTTGTTGAGGGATGAAATTATTGGTTCGGCTGCCGTGGCGATGAAAGGTATTATTTGCGGTGCAGGTCTCCCTCACGACGTGACACATTCACCTTCTTTTAACCGTCACTGCATGAATCTCGAGGTAATTCAATGAGTTTCATTTATGAACGCTAAAAGATAGTTTGTTGGGATAATTAGAAGAAAGACTATCAAACGTTACTTTGGAACTCTAAGCCGACCAAATAGAGGCACAAGTGAGAGAATAAATAAAAGAAACAGAATCCGAGGGACGGTCGCTTATGACCAACTCCCTTGGCTGATTCCGTAACTCCTAACAAAGATGGCTAAAAGGTAACCCTGGAATTTCTCTCTAATCGTTTAAGAAGGTCATTCACCCAAAGAGAGTTGTCTGTCAGATTATAGCGATACGCCATCTGCCTGACGACCCAAGTTTACCTTAACGACAATAGGGACTCCACTCAGGATTCCGTTGAGAGGGACGACCGACGAACTTTTGGGTAAGCTATATGTCTGTTGGCCAACTAAAGGATTTTAACCAACCGAACGACAAGATTACCGGATCATCTACTACCCCTCTCCAAGCAATTATGGATATGAAACGGTGCAATTATCAGTTATGAATTGTCAAATTTGGTTATATGTATGAAAATATGTCATAATAACTTGTAGCATCCCTATTAATTAGAGACAAATATGTAATTTACTATATACCCTAATGACCTATGATCATTTACTCCGTGCTAAGCTCTATACCTTGGGTGGACCCGCATGACATATTTGAATTCAACATTCTAAAATGTGAGGTGAGCTTGGAATTATGCCCTCAACAAGAAGAGGGGCACACCACAGGGAAGGAACTCATACGGGAGACACCACAAACATGAAATATGTGAGAATTCGTGCAACAAAAATTTCAAGAACTTAGATATCACACACTTTTCCCGGCAACAACGCCAAAAACTTGTCCCGACCCGCAATTACGTTTGTTTTTAATTTCCAAAATATTACAAAAAACTTATCCCAATTTATATTTAGTGACTAGTGTGAATAAATGAAATGATTTAGAAAATAAATTTTCACACTAAGGGTACTACGCAAGTATGCGTATCGCTTCAAGTAATATAGGATTTTTCTTGAAAACTGTAGTATTGATCCCACGGGGAAAACTGTAACTCTTTAAATAGACTTGCAAAATTTCAACCAAAATTGCAAATAAAATAATAGTAGAACAATGTCGATATTTTTGCAAAAGTTGTTCTAAATTTAAGCAGAAAGTAACAACTAAATTTAACAAGTTAATAAAGTAAATCTAACGAGTTTATATATTATGTAAAGATCTTTCCCCTTGCAAAGAGATATTAATTTGTGTAGGATTTAAATGACTAAAAAAAAGATGATGCATTGTGACAAATAAAAACATTTCTATTCTTTACCCCCACCCTCCGGGTGCTAGTAAATAACATTGACTAATTTAGAGTTTTTCACCAACTTGTGTAGTAGTGCTTAGTAGATTCTGGCCTCTCACTTCTAGATTACCCATTGTGCCCTCTCTATATGATCGATTAGGGACCCTTACGATCCAAACCATAAACCAAATTAATAAAAGTATCTAATATGTCACCCTAAAAACATCAATTCTATCTAATATGTCACCCTAAAAACATCAATTCTACGCCCATCAAAACTTATCTCTCTATCTATTTGCACTCCCCCTTAAGTGATTGCAATAACTCTGCTTAGAATGAAGTGTGACTCTCACTAGTTGGGTGAAATCATAGCTCTTCCGGGTCATTGTGTTTCTCAACGTATTTTAACCTCACAAGTGGCCAATATGGAAAGTAAATTAAGAATTGGTGAAAATGTCATCACAATTTTTAAAGAAAAAATAAATTATTAAATCATTCTCATGCCACAAGATTAATTCTCATATACAAGGAGAAAGAAAGGGAACTACTCATACTTCATGAAGATTAAACAAAAGCACATGATTTGTATTGAAATCCAAGTTTTAGAAATAAAACTTAAACACAAATACAAAGTACCTTATATCTTCTCCCCTACAAAAATTTTAAAGCCTCCTTCAAGATATCTCAAAACTCTTACTCTTACAAACATAAAACACACTTACACTCACACTTAAACACAAAAGTAAAACTTCCTAAAGCTGTTGACCTCACTTTTGGTTGAGGTCTAGAAACTTCTTCAGTAGCCTAGGTCTAGCCATAGGATTTTTCTATTGACTAGTCTTAGAAAACTAGAAAAGGTACCCTCACCATTAGAAATTCAAAACTCTTCTTTTTACTCAACTTGAAATTCCACATATTGACCTTAACCTCTAGCATTTAGTAGGTAAGATCATTATGAGAGAATTCAAGAAGAGTCCCTATAGGATTACTTGGCTTTAGGATTGACCCTGGGTGTTGACTTGGAACTAGGGTACACCATATCTTCACAATACATTAATCCATGGTTCATTTAGAATGGATATCTATCCAATTCTA
>NW_018165519.1:41294-45685 GCF_001263595.1 Phalaenopsis equestris
CCTTATATTAAATAGGAAAATTTGTCGGCCAATATATTGGTTTCGCAGACCAAACGGATGTCACAACTTTCTTTAGTTTATTTGATCGAGTCTTACCCTCAATTCTTGTGATCATCCTTCGGGATAGATACAGGATTTGAGGTAAAACGCTCTTTCATCTAAACTATGAAAATTATGGGGTCAGTTTGACTTCATCTTTTTCAAAATTAAAATTTTTTAAAAATGTCCTTCCGAAGCGGGCAACGAGATTTCAATTCCGATGACCGACAGCTTCTTACGGGCAAACCCCACACCAAAAATAGTGCCGACAAAAGCCTTCAAATGTTGTTGATAAGTCCTCTTTGTTCAATTTTCAGCTCTATTAATAGATTTATGAAAATAACTAAGGGTTGCTTCAAGCACCTCTTCAAAATTAGGGGCAAATTCAATGTATCTTCTAGAAGGTGGACACTAGAGTTTTATCGCCCAATACACTCGTCAGATGACATTATAGCGTCAAGTGTGGCGCTATAGCATCAGAGGTGACGCTATGGCGCCATACGAAGTAGCTCATTTTTGCTCCAATTTTCCTTATTTTTCTCTAAATGTCCATACTATGTACCTGAAACAAAAAATATACAAAATATCTTCCTTTAAAGTGCAATATCACTAAAAATATGGATAAAAATATCATAAAATTTGCACTTAAAATAAGTAATGTTTAAGTGGATCAAATGTTCTACTGTTGGATTGCTCAGTGCCAGTCCAATTTTTGCTCTTGCCTGGCTTGAGGCTCCATTGATGTGCAAGATCAAAGTTCAACAGTGAAGTCCGTCATAAAGTTTGCTACAACTTAAGCTTCAATCTTCATTTGAGGAATGTAGGTGATATCATATTCACTAAGCTCCACATCCCACATTAGGAGTAGACCATAATATTCCAATCGAGTGAGCACAGATTTGAGAAGATGGTCAACAATGACCCGAATTGTATGTGTCTTGAAATATGGGCGGAACCTGTGAGCGGAGATAATTAGAGTAAATGTTAATTTTTTTCATAATAGGTTGGATGCATTTTGTTGTAGTGATACCCAAGGAAAGCCTCCAAGAAGCTCATTACTGAATGACCAACTGTTGAATCTACTAGAGTGTTGATCCTCGATAAGGAATAACTATCCTTCAAGCAAGCAGAGTTTAGATTCATGAAGTCCACGCACATTCTCCATTTGTCATTTGAGTTCTGGATCATGACCACGTTGAAGACCCAGGTTGGGTATTGTACTTACCAAATGTAGCCTGCCTCCTCGAGCTTCTACACCTCTTCGCGAATCAACCCAACAAACATCTTGTCCGATGTTCTCATCTTTTGCTTCATCGATCTGGCGACTACATTAACATTCAAGTGGTAGCATGCTACGTCGATTGGAATGTCCGGCTTTTTAGCGACCAATCAGACAAAAACATTATGATGCTCCCGAAGATTTTGGATCAACAGGTCTTTATATCTTGCACTAAAATTTTCACTACATAACTCTCCAATGGTGGCAAGAATCTTTACAGTAATTTCGTAGGTCTCGAATCCCCCCTCTCACTGGTTATGAATGTCGAACAACTCTTATTACACATTGGCACCTGCCAGAAGGTATCATGTCTGAGACTGCTCGAAATCATCCCAAACGGTAACTATCTCCCTATCACATGGAAAATTTATCGCGACGTGGTATGTGGAGACTACGACTCAAAAGTCGTTGAGTAGTGGTTGAAAGAATGATAGCATTATAATTGGGTGGCACGCTAACCACTAGAAAGTGATCCATAATGGTAAACTAGCTATCACCTTCCCTTTAGGTGATAGATAGCCTGATTATTCACAGGGTTTCCTTTTATTTACCAAAATAATCATAGAGCAGGCCGATCAGTGTCACCAACAGATTGACCAATAGATGCATCTTATCGAAGGTTAACTTGAACATAACATTCCTTGAACTGCCAATGCCAACAAAAGTACAACTGACATAGTAGTTTTTAATTATCATTGTGACCAAAACAACATCGTTGTAGAGATTTCCCTTTGCTCCTAGCCCTTTGGGCTAGTGCAACATGTGCTACTGCGGGCCAGAGATACCTCACTTCCAACATTTCTTCCTAGAACTAAGAGACATACGAACAAAGGTTCTTGTTCAACCCTTGCATGACGTGCCACAATGCCCGTGAGTTCTTATAGGGCTTTTGGGCATTGAAGAACTGCTTTGTGAACATCTTCTTGAATTTATCAAATGAGGTGATTACTTTGTTGAGATGCCATTAAACCAGATGAGGGTTGAGTTCCTCGGTATGGTGTAAAATAACGACACTTAAGTGCATCAAAGATTTTGAGAAGGCAAACGACCAAATCAAATGAAGCAGTATGGTCGGTTGGATCACTCCAAATTTTGTAGGATTCTAAAGATGGAATTTTGAACTTCTCCAATAGCTCAACATTAGAGATCTACCAAGAGACTGCATTCTTCGACTGACGGTAGACCTTCATTCGCTCAAATCATTGTCCAACCAATAATGTAGACCCAACACTATCTTGGTACTGGGAGTCTTCCATCCTTTTGGTCGCCTGAGTCGCTCGACGACCATGGGGTTTAGGTTTTTCTCGAGGGTTCTGTTCTTGAGGAGCTTATGCTCTTCCCTCAGGTAGCACATGAGTCAATTATGTTTTCTGACCTGCAATTTGATCTCGGAATGCTTGAAGTAGTTGTTGCACAAATTCCCTCACATAATCCAGTTTGAGTTGTCTTCCACATGAGTTCCTTCTTCGTGGCGTGCTCCTCATCTTGTTGATGGCATGATTTTAAGCTCTCTGCACCTTTTAAGATGTTGAATACAAATATGCCTTGTGGATCACACTAAAGATATAAAACATTGACAGACGAGGGAAACAAAGAATGAAAGAATGATAGAGGAAACAAAGTGCACAACAACACAAGTTTTGAAAGAGTAAATTCAATTGTCTTTTATTGGAGAAATGACTCTCTACTTATAGGTTCATATCTAGTAAAATTACAAGTTTTCTCTCGTTTTAATAGGGATGTAACAAGTCATTATTACATCTTTTTTTATTTGTAACTGACTCTGACACGTTGTAATATTAATAAGAGCTTGAAGAAGGGCATTTAATGACATGATAGTCTTATAATTTGATTAGCTAAAACTTTCGATCAGCTAACAAACATTCAATCAATTGAACAGTCTTCGGTCGGCCCTCTCAATGGAATCTTGAGTAGAGGCCCTCATGTCATTATGATTAACTTGGGCCATCAGGTGAAGCAACTCTCCTTAAACAAGAGAGGCCCTCATGTCATTATGATTAACTTGGGCCATCAGGTGAATCATATTTTAACGAGCAACTCTCCTTAAACAAGAGGCCTTCTCTTATGATAAAAAATGTGTTTTGCAGGTTGCCTTTCAGCCATCTTTGTGAATAATTTCATAATGTAATGACAGGACTAGTCATGAACAACCGTCTCTCAGATTATGTGTCTTCTATTCATTAATTCGGCTAGGCTTCCGTTCGGTCGGCTCAGAATTCCAATTGAAGGAAACAACGTTTTGTGTTTTCGTATTTTGACTATCCTTATACGCTGCCATTTGATATTCAAAAGTGAGACTCGTTGGATTTCTTCGAGATTCAAGGAATCATATTTTTTATGTATAGTTTTACATATATAATGAGGGGAAGAAAAGCTTGGACCCATACTTGCTCGTAATTCTATAGCAAGAGATATATATATATATATAATAATAATAATAATAATAATAATAATAATAATAATAATAATAATAGTTAACACTAACACTGTATTATCCTTTAAAGGGTGGCAAGATAAAGGACTAATTTTAGAAGTAACCCTAACATTGTTTTGTCTAAATTTGTTTTCTGGTTAATTTTTAATAAATGTCCAGCAAAAAAATTCTCTTCAATAACTTTTTTGGTACCAAGTAAAATTGCTATTTTTGTTTATTTTCTCTAAACTGCTATTCATATATTCTAAAAATTAAAATTGCACATTAAATATTATCTCCATAATATAAATTCCTAACAAAGTATCAAGTATCATTAAGCTAGATAAATAAAATCATTTGAATGACAATCAAATTAACTTTATCCCATCTCTTAAGAAAACAACATCAAGCATTGAAACTACTCCATGTAACTTATTTTAAAAAAGCTCTAAAAGATTGAAGCAATGGGGTTTAGATTATAAATTGATTAAAATGAATGATGATTTAAGGAGCTTTTACATACATAACACACAATGCTTACTCATTTACATATGTCACTAGGGGTGTAAACGAGCCGAACACGAGCTGAGCCTCGTTTATATTTCGAGCTCAAAAAGTATGTTCGTGTTCGGCTCGTTT
>NW_018165519.1:45861-80670 GCF_001263595.1 Phalaenopsis equestris
CTTCATTAATACTTTTAATTGATTATAAATCTTTGTAGCCTTGTAGTCAATTAAATTTTTTAAAAATAATACTCATCAAATATATATATAATTGATTAGTAGTATTTCAAGCCAAAACGAGCCGAACACGAACGAATAAATATTTAATTTAGCGAATGAGCAGAACACGAGCAACTTAACGAGCCGAACACGAGTTGTTCGCGAACAACGAGCCGTTTTGGCAGCCCTATATGTCACGCCTGAACTTTCATATTTACGTGCAACATTCAAATTTTAATATCACATAAAAAATAATACTATTACAAATAAATAAAAATAAAAAACACGTTTTCATGCATAGATTTAAAACACCAAAATATTATGCTTGTAAATATGAAAGTTTCAGTGTGAGACATGTAAAAACATAATAATTTTGTGCTACCTACATAATTTTTCCAATTATTTTGTTTTTATTGAAGCGATGGGCCGCCCATAAACCTACATAAACATCAATCAACTATTAAGGCATTATTTTTATCGAGATAATAATGTCCACATTTGATCAAATGATACAAAACATTATTAATTAAAACATAACATAATACTTTCTCAAATGTTTGGAATGCAATAGATTTGTTACGAAGAGGCTCTTTTTTAAGAAGAATTATTACATACGGAGAACGTATGCAGCACTACGTGCGCACTCCAGTAATATGTTATCATGTGTGTTATATCGGAGTCACCTCTCACGGAGATCATTGAAGTTAAACAGCGGAGGTTATTGGGAGGGCAATTGAGGGTTATTTGGGGGCTATTGGAGCATTAATTTTAATAACGCCGCAATAACCTTTCAATAACTTTCATGGTTACACTCCGCAATAATCTCATAAAAACACCCCAATAACCCTCCAATAATCTTTGACCACTGCTTAACCTCTGCTATAATCTCATAATAACACCCCAGCAACCTCTCAATAATCTTCGCGATTTCACTTCAATAACCTCTCAATAACTCCCACGCGGTAGCATAATACTGGAAGTCCACACCCAAAGCCGCGTAAGTGTTCCGTATGGAATAATTTCTCCTTTTTTAAGCCCGCAAGCGCTTTGTCAATACCATAAATTATTTGTTATGAAGAGTTTATTTCAATAAGATAAGTCTAATCCATTTCAACAATCCTCACTTCGGGCTAAAGAACTGCAAGGCCACTTCCACTAATCTTTCCTTCCAGATGGAACAAAGCGAGTTATACAACATCAATGGAAGAGGAAAACAATGCGCAAGGAGCTGAAAGGAAAGAAGGGACTTACATATATACCACACAATTCTTATATATTTACATTTTTAACACCTAAATTTGCAAAAAAATTTCTCTGCGGACTCCTGACTTAGCTTTACGTGCGGCGCAAAGTATTCCTGAGTTATTTTCAAGTTATTTCTGAGTTATTTTCAATAATCTTGAAATAACCCAGAAATAACACGCGGTGTTTATTTTTGGGTTATTTCTGGATTATTGAAAATATATTGAAAATAGCCCGGAAATAAACTGAAAATAACCTGCACCGCACGTAGAGGTACGTAAGGTGTCTGGACAGAAAATTTGCGCATAAATTTGATACAAAATAAACATCATATTAAAAATACCATCCTTGTTAGCTTTTTAAAAGTGAAATACAACTGTTCATGCATATGTTCATGACACCAAAATTTTATAAATGTAAATATCGAAAGAATTTCTCAGAGTACTAAACACTAATGATTTTTTACCACCCAGAAACCAAATGCAATTTATCCATCAAGTCAGCACAGTAATTAACATCTACTGTCAGCAGGCAAGCATATGAAAATTCAGATCATATTTGGACCACACAAATAATAGGAAAATTTACATACTTAGCACACAAATAATATGTATTTACACATCTCTCATTTAAACTTTCATATTCACAAATTTGGCACAAGTTTTATACTATTGCATGAAAATAGTGTTATTTTTTTATGTGATATAATATGTGCAGGAACCATTAATATGTTAAATATGCTTTAACTTGACAAGAATGATTGTATTAACCAACTTAGATTTAATTAAGTAATGACTTTAACATTAATTTATACTAGGGAACTTTACATACATACCACACAATTCTTATGTATTTAAATATCTAACACCTAAACTTTTATATTTACTACATTTATAATACTCTCGTGTCATAAATCTATGCATGAAAAGATGTATAGAAAGCAAGTAAAAGTTGTCTTTTTTATGTGATATTGCAGATTTGAGAGCTATGCACATAAATATAGAAGTTTAGTTGTTAGATATGTAAATACATAAACAATATGTGTTATGCGTGTAAATGTCTCTTCTGGTTAAAATTGCAGATCCGGACCTAAAACATGCTACACTTCTATGGCGAAATCCAGAACTTGTTGCAAAAACTGCTTTGAAAACACAAGTTTCAAGTAACACTCAGAATTGCAGAATCCTCTGAAAAACCAGTCACAATAGGGATTTGCAAAAATAAGCCAACAATAAATGACTTGGGAGTAATATGAAGGGAAATCTGCATACATACCATAAAATTTCTTTGTATTTTGCAAATCTAACAGCTAAAGTTTGATAAGAACATTTCGATGTCGTAAACCTATGCTTTTAAAAGTGTACTTCATTTTCAAAAAAAATAATTGTTGTAATGTTTTCGATATGATATTAAAGATTAGAGTTTTGTGTATTTAAACATGAAAGATTAGGTGTTAAATTTGTAAATACGTAAGAATTGTGTGATATGCATGTAACTGCCCCTTATATAAATTGTAATTGCAAATGTATACACAGTATGGACTTCATTATGGCTAATGCTTCACATACCTCTTTCTCTCTCTCTTTCTTTCTATATATATACATATATATATATATATATAGTATACAACACCCAATTCTTATATATTTACAAAAGGAACACCTCAACTTTGCCTTTTATATTCATACCACCCAAATCTTTTATATCACATAAGAAATAGCACATTCTAACTTTTAAAAAGTGAAATATATCTTTTCATGCATAGATAAAGCGATATGTATATAACAATTGAAGCTAGGTGTTGGACATGTCAATACATAAGAATTGAGTGGTATGTATGTAAATCTTCCTATATAACATTAAACAACTTTTGGAAGCTTTGAGTAGATAATTAAAAGGGCAAAAAAATTTAAATCTGACAAGTTTATAGTCAAATTGAGTGTCTCGAAGAAATGAATCCAACGAACCCAAGGTCACTCAATTCCGACATCATTAAGACACTAAACTATTCACAATACGTGTCTGATCGTGGGAATATCTCTGGACCGTCTGATGAGTTGGTCCAGATTCTTTCATTATTTACAGGGGAGGCCAATCCTAGACTAAACATAGAGCCCTACTTCTCTCATAAAAAACGAGACCTAGACCAGAGGAAGGAGCTAAATTTCAGTGGTGTCATGGATTGAAGACCAGACAAAAATTTCCTGCTCCAGCAACTGCCAACCACCATCGACAACAGCTCGTCGGATGCCCCCTGCTCGCTAATATATATGAATCATACGGTGCAACGACACACCCGAAGATGGAGTAACAGTGCATTCTGAATACGGTGTAAAGACGCGCCCCGAAGACGGTGTAACAACTCACCTCGAAGAAGATGCAGTAATGCATACTGAAGATGATACACTATGCACACTGAAGACGGTATAATGATGCACTTCGAGTGTGGTGTACTACCTACAATAACTGCTTACAATTGTCGTACTTAGAATACAATGACCTTTTACGAATTCCTGAAGTTCTCTCACAGCTCCCTACTGCGACCTACGACCTATGTGGTTCACAACAACTCTATCCCTTACTCCAACCTTTTTGGCTTACGGAAGTTATTGCGACTCACAATTACAAACTACGTCACCAACTATGGACTACATAGTTCATAGCTCATGCAGCTCCCAACTCCAGCCTCTATGGCCTGCATAAATTATTGTGGCTCACCATTATGACTTACACAACCTACAGACATCATTGCGACTCTCAACGTCAGCCTCTGTGGCTTATGAACGTTATTGCAACTTACCACCACGAACTATTTGACCAACTACCACCTATGCAGTTCACAGCTCATGCAATTACAAGCTTCGGTTTTTGTAGCTTACGAACACTATTACACGACCTACACCATTATGACTTACACGACCTACAAACGTCATTGCGACTCTCAACGTCAGCCTCTATGGCTTATGAACGTTATTGCAACTTACCACCATGGACTATTTGACTAACTACCACGTACGCGGTTCACAACTCATGCAATTACAAGCTTCGACTTTTGTAGCATACGAACATTATTACAGCTCTCAACTTCTGCCTTAGTGGCCTACAAAGGTTATCGTAGTTCACCACCATGGCCTACGTGACCAACTTCTATTGACGTGACTTACAGCTCATGCAGCTCCCAACTCCTACCTTTGTGACCTACAAACATTATTGCAGCTCCCAACTTCGGCCTCTGTGACACACAAAGATTATTGTAGCTCACTACCACAACCTACGTGACAAACTACAACCTACATGGCTCACAACTCATGCGATCTCATCTTCAACCTCTATGGCCTACGGACCTATTATTGTAGCTCCTAACTCCACCCTACGCGCCATACGGGCGTTGTTAGAGCTCACCACTAAGGCCTACATAAACAACTACGACCTACTTGGCTTATAGCTCATGCAACTCCCAACTCCAGCCCCTGCAGTATACAAATTAATGCAGCTCCTAACTCCAATTTTTATGGCATTCAAATGTTATTGTAACTCACCACCACGGTCTATGTGACCAACTACAGCTTATGTGGCCCACGACTCACGTAGCTTCCAACTCCAGCTTTTGTGGCCTACGGGCATTATTGCAGCTCACAATCATGACCTTTATAATTAACTACGGCCTATATGGTCCACATCTCATGCAACGCCTAACTCCGGCCTATGGTGCCTACGGACATTATCGCAGCTCACCATTATGACCTAAGTGATCAATTACGGCATACGCAATCCACAGCTCATGCAGGTCTCAACTCTGTCTTGTGTGAGTTACAGATGTTATTGTAACTCATCACTATGACCCATGTGACCAATAATAACATACATAACTCATAGCTTAGGTAGCTCCCACTAATACATCTGTAGTCTACGAACATTATCAAAACTCACCGCTATGAACTACATGACTCACAACTCATGTAACTCACCACTACCACCCATGTGACCAACTACAACCTACGTGGTTTATAGCTCACGCAACTCCAAACTGTGGCCTCTATGGTCTAGGGACGTTATTTCAACTCACCACTAATGACCTACGTGAATCACATCTCATGCAACTCTCAACTCCAGCATCTATGGTCTACAAATATTATTGCAGTTCTCTACTATGACCTAAATAACCAATTGTTGTCATTACAGTTTTCAATTATGGCCTTTGTGGCTATCAGATGCTCATGAAGCTATCATCTATGACCTATGTGACTAATTACTAACATGGTTTTTAGCTACGACCTCTAAGACAAGCTGACGTTATAGCCACCATCTACAATATTCACAACAGACAACTATCTCCATATAAATATGATTATTATTGTTGAATTACTGTAGTGCATCAACTTTGTAATTTCATCTTCTCTAATTCAAAAAAAGAGTTCGTCCATATACTCATAATTATACAGTGGATTACTTCGATTGGGATAGGTCCTACGTTTTTTTCTCATTCCAAAGTTTTCCATATAAAAATCATGGTGTTTCCTTCTGTTACTTTTTTTTTATCTGTGTGTTTGTTGGATCTTGTACTATGCTAAGATGCTAATTATTACTCTACTGCCGCGGATCTTCCAAAACACATCAACATTCATTGTTATAGCAAAATTGCAAAAAAATATCTGAACTTTGACATTACTCTTTTTAAATCACTTCAATCATTTATTAATTAGAACAAAGACCATATGCCAAGAAAGAACATCTTAAGAAAATTTGCCACATCAGTGAGGAAAAGAAATTGTGTAGGATATCCCGATAAAATTTTGGTAAGTATGTAAGTCTTCCAATTCGGGCATACCATCCAATTCCTATGTATTTACATATCAAACACCAAAACTTTGCTTTTATAGTTATACCACCAAAATTTTTCATATCGCACTAAGAAAAACCTACAATTTTAGCTTTTAAAGAGTGATATACATCTTTTCAAGCACAGATAAGTTGGAATGTATGTAAAAACTAAAGTCTAGGTGTTTGATATGTCAATACATAGGAATTGAGTGATATGTATGTAAATCTTCCAAATTTATATTTTTCACTCGTATCAAAGCAAACTCATACATCAGTGGCCCGCCTTGATCAAACTTGTATCGGAATATCCTGAACAAATTTTTTTTTCCAATCTGCAGGCCAAAATAACATAACAAATATGCTTAAAAGATTCAATTTTTAAGCCTACCAATCAAGCCTAATCTTAGTAATCAGGACAATTTCATTCTATAAAACCTAATGCAAGAAGAACATGGAACCAGGCGAGACAATTAAATGAATCAAACAGAAGAATTTTCTAATGAGTTACCACTGTTGTCATCATAATCGTCAATCCATTTCCAGAAATGCTTCCTGACAAACACGGCCGATCCAATACTCAGCTCCTCTTCGCCTTCCCCCATTTCCTCTGTTGAGAACTCCCCTTCCTCCGGCAAGCTCTCAACTCGAGCCTCAATGGAGTGGAGTATATACCGAGCGGGCAAGCCAGGGTATGAAACTGATGCCTTTTCCTCAACCCGCACCACATATGAATCTGGCACGATCTTGACGGAGCCGGAGGCAGCGATGCCGAGCTCCTCCTCCACCGCTCGCCAAGCAGCGTCTTCCACTGTCTCCCCTGGCCTCATCTTCTCCGACAGCGGCCGGCCTCGTTGCCGAACTGTGCCGTCGGACAGGAGCTGGTGGGATTCGACAAGTAGAGCGCCCCGGCGATTACGGATTTTCACTATAGCTACATTAACGGCTCGAAGAGGGATCGTCGGTTGATCGTCTACTTGTACCCCTGCGGCAGCTTCAGATTGCCAGTCGCGGGAAGGAGAAGAGATAAAGAGAGATATCTCTCCCTTAGAGAGCTCGATCCAGAGATTGTTGTTCAGATTGCAAGTCGCGGGTAGGAGAAGAGATAAAGAGAGAGATCTCTCCCTTAGAGAGCTCGATCCAGAGATTGTTGACAGTTTTAGTGCCGGGGGAGGAGCCCCAGGAAGCGAGAGCGCCGGGAGGTAGGCGGGGTTTAAGCCAATCGGAAAGGGATTCAGGCGAGGAAAAGACGAGGGTGGAACGCGGGGGATGGGATCGGCTCATCGCCTGAGGAGGGAGGCTGCTGCGGCGGCGGAGGTTGAGGCGAGGGGGAGGGGTTGAGAAGGGGTTCTTGACGATGATAAGAAACGAAAGGGCGGCAGCGAAGAAGATGAGAAGATCGGGGGGAGGAGGGGAAGAGAGAATGGAGGATAGGAAGGCGGCGGTTTGTTTTCCGGCGGAGAGGCGTGAAGGAGGCAGCGTCATGCTACAGACTCAAATTCCAGGTTTTCATAATCGCCGTTTAAGGGGCGGCGGCGGCAACGGCGGCGGGATGTTTTGGACGAGATCGGGAATGCCTGGTTGGTGTTTTCAGTTTCTGCAGCGTCGTGGAATGAGCGGTGAAAATTACTTAGGGCTGGGAAATTTACTAGATTTATAAACATATCATAAAAACTTTATATACATGCCACATATTTTTATATATATTTGAATATCAATATCTAAAAAATTGATATTTAAGTATCTCTCTTTAAAAGTTATATTAATATTTTGAGACATTTACCTACAAAATAAATATTCATATTTACTTTTAAATGCTTTATTGTATTTTATATATTTACATAATAATATTTAATATTAAATACTTTATCACACCATATTTCACTTTAAGAAACTTAATATTAATAATATCTTGATAAAATATTAAAGATGTAAATATTATATTGATGTGTGTCGGAATATTTGAGGTGGTGAAGTAAAATTTAACATCTTAGTATTGGACGAATAACTAACATCTGCACAAATAAAAAAAGAAGTAAATAGAATGTGACAATAATTTTTACGTGGAAAACCTCATAAAGGGGAAAAATCATAGGGCCTAGCCCAATTAAAATAATTTGTTATGTAATAGTGAGTACATATGAGCACTCACCTCTTCAATTAGAAAAGATTGAATTATAATATTGATGTACAACATTAGTTAAGTAATAATTGTTGTAAAAGACTGCACAAACTGTAATTGATTGCTATGAAGGCAGTAACCTCCCATGAATAATGTAGACGGTGGATGTAGTGTCAGCTACTCCTAGAGGTCGTATTTGAAAGTTGTGATACTATTTGGTCATGTAGGTCATAGATGGTTGCTTCATAAGTGTGAGTTAGCAACAAGGCCACAAGAGGGAGTTATAGAAGATGTGATCCATATAAGTCATAGTTAGTCACATAGACTGTATTGGTGAGTTACAATAACGTTCAGAGGCCGTAAAGGCCTAAGTTTGGAAGCTGCATGAGTTGTGCTAATGTTTGTAGGCCACAGAGATTGGAGTTGGGAGTTGCATGAACTGGAATAATGTTTGTAGATTGCAGAGGCCAGAGTTAGGAGCAGCATGAGCTGTAAAAACATTCATAAGCAGTAGAGGTTAGAGTTGGGAGTCGCATTAGTTGTGATAACGTTCGTAGGTCGTAGAGGTTGGATTAAGGAGCCGCATGGACAGTGATAACATTCGTAGGCTACAGAAGTCGAAGTTGGTAACTACATGAGTTATGACAATATTTATAAGCCGCAGAGGCCAGAGTTAGGAGCTGCATGAAATGTGATAATGTCCATAGGCCACATAGGCTAGACTTGGGAGTTGTGTAAACTGTGATAACATCCATTGGCCACATAGGCTAGAATTGGGAGCCGCAAGAGCTGAGATAAGGTCTATAGGCTATAGAGGCTGGATTTAGGAGTCACATGAGTTGTGATAACGTCTGTAGACTGTGGAGGCCTAAGTTAGAAGCCACATAAATTGTGATAATGTCTGTAGGCTATATAGGTTGGAGTTAAGAGCCATATGAGCTGTGATAACGCCCGTAAGCCACGAAGTTTGGAGTTCAATGCCACAAGAGCTGCGATAACTTCTTTAAGCTTGACTCAATACAATAATCAAGAATTTTTTCTAGGGCTCGCAACTCTAGATTAACTACGAGAGTTTGTCTTATAGGAAATGAGACCCCAAATATAAAATAAACCTTATCTTACAGTTGTAAGGTAAGGGAAAAAAACCTTGTTACATAGAATTATGAAGATTTTCATCATCTGGGGGTAGTCAGGCTCATTTTCAAGGTAATATTTTCTTCCATTGGAAAGATATGTCATTCTTCAAAATGTTGTGCTCGATCATCTTGGTAGAAGTCTTCCAAAAAGTTCTATTATGTGTGGTGATGCACAAAATAAACCCCCCCCCCCCCCAACATTTTTACTCCGCTAAGGAATTACTCTTCTCTCCATCTTTTGAAATGAGTAAAGTTACATAATCAATTCATTCATCCTTTTATACAAATTTCCATGGGTCCATCAAACTCATCTAATTTTTTGGTCATGTCTCATATCCTTAATCTTTATGTTTTTGACTGTTCATTTAAACTCTATTTAATGAGTAGGATTTTTAGGACATGTTTCATCATCATCATCGAGAGCTTTTCAAAATTAAATTCATTCTTAATTTCATTTAAATTTTTTTTTTCAAATATTCTACAGTTTACTCTCTCTTGATGTTTTGTTTATAGGAAAGATGTCACCTAAAATCATTTTCTCTCATAGAATGGAAGAATTTGGCCTTTGACCCCAGTCATATAAATGGTGGGTCCCCGATCAAGCTTGTGATGAATCCTGAAAATTTCATTTTTTCTATAATTGACCTTCAAATCATCGACAACAATGAATCTCTGCCTCACTTTGACATTAAATCAGAAGAGGATTTTTCACCATTGAAAAAGAGATCTATTAAGATCTCCACTGTTGTGACCATCACTTATGTTCTCCATCATCCCGAGGAAGCATAAATAAGAAAGAGACCTAATTTAATCTTTGAACTGCTTAAGGCGCTGATAATCTTCAAGATTTTTTCATCTGATGAAATCACTCCTACATTAACTAAGACTCAACGATGAAATCAGAATAGAAGACTTCATTAAAGAGTTATGAAAAATGTTGAGCCTGAAACCACTCATTTTCTGAGTGAGGGTGTGTGAGCTTCTTTAAGGCTACATTTAAAGAGAAAAGCTTCCTCCTGCTTTGGAGAAAGACAAAGAAGGACTTCTCTTTTCATAAGAAGAGCTTCATCAACTCTGCGAAGAAGGATGAAGGAAATCCACCACCTCCTTTCATAAGGAGAGCTTCCTCCTTTCATTGGAGAAGGAGGAAAGGAAAGCTTCTTCACATCTCTTACAGTGATGAAAGCTTCATCTTACAAGAAGAAAATCGTCATCAACCGTCACATTGGTAAGATTCCTCGAAACCCTTATAATTTCCCTTTCCTTAGAGTCCCTTAGGCTGAATGTTAGAGATCAAAGGATTAGGAGTTTTGTGTTAGAGGGGGTGATCCCGATGCTCTTTATATATGTTAAGGTGATTTATACGATTATATTCTTAATTTTTCCTTACTTATCATTCTTACTTTGCAACGGTGCCATAAACTTGATCAACAACAAAAACTAGGCACAAACTTGACTTCAAAAAAAATAAAAAATGTATTTATTATATCTAAATATGAGATACTATGTAAGTATACATATCTTTATCAAGTAATATACCCTAATACCGAACCCACAGGGAAAACTACAATATGCAACTACAAAATAGGAGAAATTAGATAACAAATTCTACTTCACAAAATATTCTTACTTAAACTCTAGACACTATAATAGGAATGAAAGTTCGATTCATTTTGTAATTTTGATAATTGAAAATAAAGTAACAACTAACTAACTTAATTAGATATTTGTAAGATATAGGCAATATAAATAAAATATATTTTCCTCATCATTAATCAGTAACAAGTATAAGAATCCTATTGTAGAAGTATTCAAATTGTGTTATGCCAAATAGAAGCAAAAATATTCTTTACCCTTACTAGAGATGCTATGAAAAACATTGGCTAATTTACAGTTTGAATAGTCTTGCAGTTTGAATAGTCTTAATTTACAGTTTGAATAGTCTTGAAGACGTGATTAGGTAAATAAGATATTAGCTCTCGCTCTAGAGTTTCCTCTTTTCCCTCCACGTAGGGGCTAATATTTCGTATCAAAACATAAAACTATAAATCAAATTGTGGACTTTAGTCTGTCACTCTAAAGTCCTCTAATTCTACACACTTCAAAGTTTATTTTCTTATTTATTTGCACTCAATCATATAAATTATATTTTTATTCATACAATGTGATTCTTACCATTTATTGACTAAGACAATTCCATCTCGGATCTTACATGTTCTCACAACAGGTATTAACTTTTTAATTGGCCAAATCAAGAAGTAAATGAAGTACAATGTTTAAAAACATCACAACTTCCTCCAATAATACTTCACACAACTTCCATCCAATACTTAATCACTATTATTTTAAGAAAAAAGATAAAGAAAACAACTCAGAATTCATGAAAAAAAACACAACCATACGTAAGTTTGAAAGTAGAAATCATGCACATAAACAAGAAGTCTAAATTAAAACTAAATGTAGTTACAAAGATAAAAACTTGTCTCAAATCCTCTCTACCAAAGTCTTGAAGTTCTTTTGAATCTCTTCCTTCACTTACAATACAAATTACAACTTAAAATAAAAGGAAAAGTGGCGGTGGCGGCAGCATGTGGTGGTTGGCTCTAGATGGATCCTTTCTTGACCTTCAATCCAAGTCTTCTTTTATAATTTTCCAAACAGTGTCTTGGTGTCTCTTCAAAATGTGTTCACATTCAATGAATCTTCTAGAAGTTGTCTCCTTTCAAAAGCCGATTGAATGAATTTTCATGTCCATTAACTATTTCCATTAACTATTTCCCAACTATTTCCCACATTTTCACCTAGGGTTGCTTCCAACACCTCTTCAAAATTTCATCCAAATTCACTGAATCATCAAGTAACTACTTCTAGCGCGAGATACTTAGCGCTTAGGCGCAGCTTTCTCTGTTTCACTGGCGCAACTGAATGAGATATTGTGCTTAAGCGCCTCAGTTCATTTTCACACCTTCATTTTTGTTCCAAATTTGATCATTTTTCACTCCTTTCACAAACTTTAATACATTTGATTGTACCTGAAAGAAAAACACACAAATATCTTTCATTAAAGAGCAATATCTCAAAAATAAATATAAAAAAGTGTGAATAAAGACTATATATTTTAGGTGTATCATAGACTCAGTATTATCCGGGTACTCGGAGTCTTCCATCTTTTCTTCCCTCTGATTCGCTCAGCGACCTTGTGGTTTGAGTTCTTCTTCTCAAGAGTTCTATTCTTAGGGAGCTTATGCTCTTCCCTAGAGTAGCACGCAGGTTAATTCCACCATATGACCCACCATTTTTTCTTTAAGTTCTTTGATTTTTTGTTGAACAAATTCTCTCACATGCTCCATGACTGTCATATCTTCCATACGAGCTTTTTCTTTGTAATGTGCTCCTCTTTTGTTGGTGGCCTGATTGCAAGCTCACCACACCTTTAGGATGTTGAATCCAAATATGTCCTATGGATCATAACCAAGGTATAAAGTGTAGGATAGATGAGAGGAACAAAGAGAGAGGAAATAAAGTGTGTAATAACACATATTTTGAAGGAGTAAACTCAATAGTTCTTTATTGAAGAAATGATCCATATTTGTAGATTTAGGGGTTATCTAGTGTAAAATTACATGTTTATCCATGTTTCGATGTGGATGTTACAAGTTATTACCACACCATTACCCATTTGTAACTGACTTTGACATCCTCTCATATTCATAGCTAACATTAGCAATGTTTCATATACATAAATGGTTGAAGAGGGGCATCTAATGACTTGGTAATCATGTCATTTGGTCAGTTGATAACCTTGGTTGGTCGGCCAACATTCGGTCTGCTGAAAGATCTTCGGTCGACCCTCTTAATGAAATCCTTAGTAGAGGCCCTTCTGTCTTTAGGGTGAACTTGGGTCGTCTGACAGAGGGTGTATCACCGTAATCTAACAAACATCTCTTCTTAGATAAGGGGTCTTCTCAGAGGATCAGAAAGACATTCTAGGGGTGCCCTTTGGCCATTGTTGTGAGGAGTTCCACAATCGACTGAGGGAGCTGATTGTGAACAATTGCCCCTCAAATTGGTTGCCTTTTATTTCTTCATTCGTCCATGCTTTCGTTCGGTCGGCTTAGAGCTCCGACCGAAGAAAATGACACTTGGTGTTTCCGTCCTTTGACTATCCCGGTTTGTTGTCCTTTGGTGTTCATAACCGAGACACATTAGATTATCTCGATATTCATGCCGACACATTTTTATGGACAACTACATTTTTTGTAGCCCAGTTAAAATTATTATAGTTACATTATTATTATATATATGTGATTATCAGTTTTATAATTCTTTTTTTGGTATTTATTTTATAGTTAATTACTTTAATTGGGCTAGGCACCGAGATTTTTTCCCTTTCCTGGGTTATCTCATATAAAGAATCTTGGAGTCTTCTCCTACTACTTTTCTTTTATCTGTGTGGGTAATGAATCTTCGAACAATGATATGATATTATAATATCACTCTATCACTGTGAAGTTTTCGGCACAAAATAATATGTAAATTTGAAATTTTAAATCTTAATTTATCTGTGAATCACACCAAAGGTATAGTGTGTAAGACATGAGAGAGAGAGAGAGAGGGAGGGAAATGCATAATAAAGAACAGTAATCTAAATTGTTGATTAGCCCTTTCTCATAGAATGATTTCATTATTTATAAAAGAGGAGGTACAATATATAAAATTATATATTTGTCCCTCCTTTAACTGGAGTGTTATAAGAGATTTCAAGTATTTAGGCCAACGGCTCTGTTACCTTCTAGATTTCATTGGATCTTGGATCGACAACACCTATTCGTCCGACTGTGTTGAATCAGGGTTGTCAATCGGCCTTTAATAATCTTCGGGTTGACAAGACTATGCTAGATTGACTTAGCTTTGTCGGTCTGGTGTTCTAGTATGTCTGTTGACTGTCGATTCCACGATGAGGAGCTTTTGTCAGCAGAATGAGACAAGACTATCAAGCAAAGGGTGAATCAACATGATTTGGCATATAACTCATCCATTCACAAGAGGGTCATTCGTGATGCTCGTTGGTTATATTATTGTCAATTCTTGGCCCATGTTGGGGAATCTCAGGAGTGTCCGTGAGATAACTGAAGATACTTTCTTTGTCTCATTGTCTATTGGATCTCCTCAAGACTCATACTAACACATTTCAGATGTATATGAAAGTTTAGGTAATAAATATGCAAATGCATAAGAATTGTGTGGCATGTATTTAAACGCCCCAAATATTCATACGTATGTCATAAATAAAATTGTTTATAGAAATACTAATTAAATATTCAAAATACTACCAAATTTTATATGATCCAATCAAATCATTAAACTTTAATGAAATAAAAACTAATATTTTTATTATACTCTTCAAAATAAAGATATATCCCTGTAATTTGAATGATATTTACATTGTCAAATCAATCGCAACAACCTTCATGCTTATTGGTTGTTCTTCATTTATTTTAAAACATTTTTCTTAAACTCATAAATAATACTAATTGAATTATCTAATTGTTGATGAATGGCTACGAGTATATCTCTATATAGTGATTATGCCGCACACAAAAATAGAATTTTGCAAAATATTTGGTGCAGCAATCTTAGAAGAAGAAATATAATTGGCTTCCCGCTCTTCACTTGGCCCCATTGAAATTTGGGGCTTATGAGAGAGACAATATTTAGCTTCTATTCTCATAAGAAAAGTTCCTTCAAGTCATCAGCATTTATGGGTTCATTGGTTGAGCATATTAGTAGTAAGTTACAGTTTCAGATGTCTAAAAACCCTATGATCAAGTTCAAAGTATGGGCCAGAGTCCACTATGTGACGTGATCAGGGGAGAGAGCACAATATGTCAATTGAATTTCACCAATTTGACAGAACTCATCAACTCGCTCAACCAACTTTAACCAACTCAACCAGATAATACGATATATCAATTCAAGACAACTTATTATGCTAAAATAGTTTGCTTAGTCAACACAACAAGTTAACAAATTACGGCGACTTCATCAATTCGCCTTATAGTCGAACGATGCTATGTTTTATAAATGTGATACGCTCCTTACTATATCATGCTTATTGTTTATATATAGTGTAATCACCTATGGGCACACACGACGGTATATTATCGGGAGTCCGCATGTAGAGCTACAGAGTCCGGATAGAAAATTTTTCCGTAATAATGAAGCCTTATTGGTCATCAACCACCCCTGCTACTCATATATATATGAGAGACCATCTTGATAAAGAAACCACGTAGAGCTACGGCCAGAGTCCGGAAAGAAAATTTTTCCGTAATAATGAAGCCTTATTGGTCTGTAGAGCTACAGAGTCCGGATAGAAAATTTTTCCGTAATAATGAAGCCTTATTGGTCATCAACCACCCCTGCTACTCATATATATATATATGAGAGACCATCTTGATAAAGAAACCAAATAATAGCCTTTAATTTGATATTCACACAAAAAACAATTTAATTAGATCATCATATTTCCATATTTTTTTCTCCTTAGCTTTAGATCCAAGAGAGGTGTAAACCTCCTCACACTTCAATATGAAACTCCCCTTCCCAAAAGCAGACATAACCAGAGGATCAGTCCTCATTTCTGCTGTTTCTTCAAGCCAACCATAGCTTCTCCATTTTTCTAACACATATTTACAATTATACCCAACAGAACATGCATCAAAGAGGATACCAACCATTATTATATCAGGTTCAACTCTTTGTTTCATAGCTTCAGAGAAAACAGCATTCAAAGCCTTGAAATCCCTCATCTTCAGATAAAACAATGCAAAAATACTAGTAAATGTTGTGCTCAATCTTACCTTCCCTCTCACCATTTCTTGTTTGATTGAATTTATGCCCCTTTTGCTTGAAAGTCCGACCGCAGAAAGGAGAAGGATGCACCAAACCAGTTCAGTTCTGCCATTTTTCGATCCTATTTCATTCCCAAATTCGTCTAACCGAGGAAATCTACAATGCTGAATGTACACATTCGCCATTTTTCTGATAAGATAATCTTTAATGTAGACGTTTGCATTCAAAACCTTGGCATACATCTTCTCCATTTTTTCGAGAATTCCCAAGTCTGAATAAGCCTCAAGCATGGCGATTAATGTGCATATTTGCAAATTCATTCGTTTAGAGAGTAAAATTCTATAAAACTTCTCCATTTTTTCAATAAGTCGACCACGAGAAAACTCCTGAATCAATATGTTGTAAGTAATCAGGAATTGGGGACAAACCATCCTCCACCATTTTGCACAAAAGGGTTTTAGATTTGTTAAATTCTTTAATCCGCGCAAATCCATGAATTACAGCATTGTAAATTGCAACAGAGGGGGTGAATTCAAGTTTCTCCATTTCTTGAAAGAGTAACATTGCTTTGTCTATTAGATCCTTTTCACAGAGTAATGTAATGATTTTGGAGTAGTTAATGGCACTGGCGCGTGATTTTTCCATGCCCTTCCATTGATAAAAAATCTGGTGAAAATAAAACAGCATAAATAAAAAGGAAGAACAACATAAATGCCACTCAATGTTTATGTACTTACATATCTAAGACCAAAATTTCAATTTTTACATACATGTCATCTTAACTATGTATGAAAAGGTGCATAATACTTTTTAAAAGATGAAAAGGTGGTACTTTTGAAGTGATATGAAAGATTTGCGTCGTATAAATGTAAAAAATTAAAGTTTCAGTGTTAGATATGTAAATATATAGGAATTGGGGGTATTTTTAAGTAGTTAAAAAAAAACATGCTTGGCAAAAAATGAAAGGAAAGTAAAATGATGAGAGGCTCTAACAGTCGAACATTATAAAAATCATTATTTACATTTCACTGAAACAGATTTGGAGGGTCCTTCCATAACAAGTGCCAAAAATTATAGCTACAAGGGCTTCTATCTATTAATAGAATTCAGCAAATTTAGCCACAAATTACTAAAAATATAATATACTCTGAGAAATAGCTTGAGTTCAGTTATTGGGCAAAGGTTCTGCCTCATTTTATGACCTCTTGCATTAATCCACCAATAAGGCCTGATTAAGCAAGTTTTGTTGTGTTGCCATGCTACAAAGATTATAAAGACAGGGAGTTATAAAAGAAAAGAATCAAATTAAAATGGACAAAACAAATCTAATTGGCTATCAGAACTCTAACTAAATCCTAAAATCTAGATTTATAAGCAATAGTTTAGATGTTTCGGCATTATCTTAGATGTTTCAGATGTAAAGGAATGCCCAATTGCTATATTAATCATTTACTTCAAATATCTATCATCGTACAACGAGAAATTTACATACATTCCACACAATTCTTATACTTACATATCTAATACCCAAAATTTGATATTTACACTCATAACACATTGATGCCATAAACATATCCATAAAAAGTTGTATTTCACTGGTAAGAAGATGGCGATTGTGGCATTTTAAATATGATGTCAAGGATTTGAGTGGTAAGGATATTAGATATGAAAATACATAAGAATTATGTGGAATGTATGTGAATGCCCCATGCACAATCCATGAAATCTATGCATAAACCAATTGTAATATGAAAATTTCTTCTTCATTTAATTGGAGGCAAATACATACATAGCACTTGAAACATTGTTATTTACAAATCTAGCAAACTCTTCATATTTCTTCTATTTTTTAACTTCTCACTCAAAGATCAAAATTCATCATAAAACCTCAACCAAACTTTTTATTTTCATCAAATTCTCAATGGTTTGATCGGAGCACGTGTAAATGCATTGGTTCGGTTGTTAAAAAAAAATCATCCCAGTGCTTGTTTTGCAAATAGTAATGTTTCAAGTGCTATTTAGGTAACTATCTTATTTTTTGTTTGTTTAAATAATCTTTCTTTCACAGCCCACGTTGCCCCACTTACCCCACAATGCCACTGCCCCCTAAAGCACAAATCCTTCCACGTTATATGACATGCGAATCATCAATTTCCCCCCATTTCCAAGACATGTCCTCAAACATATTTTCAAGTTCATATGACGTCGAGAGAGGCCAAAAATCTAGCCTATGTTTCTAAAATCTTTGTGATCAGGGAGATTAATGAAAATTTTCATGGATTTTGAACTTAAATGTGTTCCCACAGCAATAAAAACCCTAATTTGAATAGAATTTGGTTTCAATTTCACATAAAGCTTGAAGGCCACCTTAGAAACCGAGCAAGATTGATAGAACCACATCAACAATGCATCTTGAGTCGCCTATAATACAACGAACCTAATATGATGAACTCAAACCCAAAGTCCTTTCTTCTTGCACCTAAATGATGCCCATGTTTTTTTCTTCTTCTAAGCTAAGAGGAAAGTATTTACATAAGAACCTATGGGGACAACCATTAAGATGTATAACATCCTGATTTTTTTGAACAAAAGGGAAGCTATTAATGCAAGTAACCGCTAAAGCCCATAAGGTTTTACAACTTGTAACAACCAATTTTTGACATTTAGAATGACAAAAGTAGAAACATGATAGCAAAGACACACATGAAGAAAAAAAGCTTATGAAAAGGTAAAATATAATAAAAGAAGGGTGTCTTAAACAAAGAAGGCTAGTCTTTCAAGAGCATACTTGTGGAGCATTGGAGCTCCTCGACTTTTCGTCATTCGCCAGCACATGTTCTTCATAAACTCGACTAGCCTAGGTGACTTAAGCGCACCTCATTAGTAGTTTGATAATAATAAATATTGTATGTTTCATCAGAGATGTAATAGAGTTTTTATTAATTTTAAAAGATCTTGTAATATCTTATGGGATCATATAATACAATTTGTGTGATCAAACTCAGTTTTTGTTGCCATTATAAATAAAGCATTAGGATAAAAGGTTTGGCATTGCACAATCATAAACAAATAGAGGGAAGAGGGAGAGATGGGAGAGGAGTTGCATAAAAGAGAGTTTTTTGCTTCTTTAAGAATGAAGAGGTTCTTCTAGTTTTGATTCAATTAAAAAAAAATGCTTTTCGGCCATATCAGCCATAATGGATGATAGAATAAAGTAATAGCAAAAATGCCTTTCGGCCATATCAGCCATAATGGATGATAGAATAAAGTAATAGCAGCATCAACAATGTATGCCTTTTCGAAGATTTACATGCATATCCCTGAATTCATATAATTTACATATCTAACACTAAGAACTTCAAATTTTACATACATACCATCTTTACCCATGCATGAAAAATTATATTTCATTTTGTTAAAGTTAATATGATGGTACTTTTATGTGATATAAAAGATTTGAGTGGAAATACTGTGGAAAACAAAATTTAGGTCTTAAATACGTAAATACATAGGAATTGTGCGGTATGTAAATGCCCCATCATTTAAACTTTGAATCATTTTTCATGGCAGCAATTGATTCGATTATCTCTTGGCCACTGACATAAATAAAGTAGCAAGTCTATCCTTATCTTCCACTTTATATAATATAAAGACCATATGCACAACTTTCTAAAAGTTTGTAGTATTGAATCATGATTTGTCTGTGAATCAGACCCAATAAATATAGCGTAAATAAGAAGAAAGGGAGAGATAGAGAGAGGAGTGAACAGTAATGAACAATAATATGTCATGTCTTTTTCATAAAATAATCTCCCTATTTATAAGGGATGGGGTACAATATGATGAGGTTGCATTTTTGCCTCTACTTTAAAGAGGGCTTACTGGGTATTTATGATATTTTATATGTTTGAGTTTATTGTTCGGATGCATTCTAGCTCGGTCGGCTAAGCTTAATTGGCTACAGGTCGGCAAGCTTAGCTCGGTCGGTTGGGATCCACTTGGTCGACTGAGATCCACTTAATTAACTTAACTTGTTCGATACGGGTCGGTCGGTTGATGTGATATGACTGTCAGTCCTTGACTCCTAATTAGGAGCCTTTAGGCATTCTTGGGATGGATGAAGATGCTAGGGAAATGAATCTTCCTTAGATAGGCCCTCTTGTGATAGTTGGCTCAAATATCAATTTGTCTCATTCTGATTGAATGGTTCAGGCTAGGATATCATTTGGTCATCTTTTCATCATTGTCTTGGCTCAGTCGGCCAAATGAACCTCATGGGCATTTGTTGGTAAGCCCTCCTTCGTCGTACTCTTTTCTTCTGAACTGTCAGATCTCCTCAGGAACAACGCTGGTACATTTTTTATGTACATATTATTGTTCCCCGGTTCTTTTACTTCTTGAAAGCGACGTTGTGATAAGAATATGAGAATTTAATGCAAAAATTAGATCGCGTTTATTATTAATCAAAGATTCAATAATTGAACTCCCTTGACTTCCGTGTTTTTTATTCTTATAAAGAAGGCAGACAGGACTCCTTCCCATTCCTTATTTGCTCCGCAAACCCTCTCGTTTGAATCGATCGGCTTCAGAGTGTTGTAATAGAGAACCTGACAAATCCCTTGAGTAATATCCCCAACAAATATATTATTCATGTTTCCTTTGCGAAATTGAAGGAGCGTAACACCTGGAAGGTGAAAGGAGGAAGAAAGTCGTCATAGAGAAGATGAAAGTGATTGTGTTGCCGGATTAGATATGGTCGTTTGTTCGTTCCTAGACACAAAGCGGAGGAATGCTTAGCCGAGAAGTCCAACCATCGATCCGTCGGTCCAACCATCTATTGTGATACAAGACCTACCGATCGAACTGGCCGCGCAAGAAATTGTTGGTGCTTTGTGTTGCAGGGTAAGAGCACTATGTCAATTACAACGTCTGAGTTGGATCGACTCCTTTATATGAGGAGCCTCGATCTCATTTATTAGATCTTGATTTTTTCTTAAATCATTTTTCTTTATATTGCCTCTTAGTGCAGATGACTTGGCCTTGAGAGATTCGGGCGAGGATCGAGTCCTGAATGGTATCAGCAAGAATCTAATCGAAGTGTTAGTGGCAACAAAATAGACGCCATACAAGGGCGGCCGACACTCGAACGAGGATGGAGGAATTGATCGCCCAGACAATCCACTCGAGAACCACGAGGATGCAACTAATAGGCATCAGACGTCACTTGGATCACTGGCTCGCCGCCTACACAAGATCAAGAACTCCTTTGCTCGGTAAGCAAGGATCCAGCAAAGGCATGAGATGCACGAGTTGTTGGCTTGTGTGGAGAAAAATGGTGCCAGGAAGTGCAAAACGTCCAGGAGAGGTCCTCCATACATCGAATTCTGGTCGGGACAGACCAACTAAATTAGTTTAGGACTGAGGGAAAAATTTTGTATAAGAGGATGTTTCGGTTGGGATATGTCTCAGTTGAAGCGATGACCAACCCGTAGTAAACTATTTTATCTCAACCTAATTTCTGCGTGCCCTTTCTAATTTTAAATTATATTTTGAAATAAATTTATTTTCCAGTTTTATTTTTTGTATTGATGTGATCACTTTTTCAGCGCATTTTTAAATTAATGGAGAGTTTTGTTTTTAATCCTGGCCAATGGTTCCTCTGTTTCCCCATATATAAAGGGTGCGGGTCAATGGCATTATGCTTTACTCTAGCTTTTTTCTTCTCACTTCTCACCTTTCTCTCAGTCTTATGTTTACACTCTGTTAGACGGCTCCAAAATATTCTCCGAAGTTCTTCGAGTCGGTCGCATCAAAAGACCAATTGTGGGTGACTTCAAAGGAGTGGATTGGTTGCAATAGATCTGTGTCTTCGATCACATCATTAGGCCTTGGATCGCTAGCAAGGATGACCAAGCGACCACTTTGTATGGTGCCGACCTTATCTCCAACAAGGATAAATTTTGCTTCGTCTTAAGACTACCTTTTTTGTCGAGAGTTGCGAGTCATCTTCACCCACTATGGAATCATTCCTGCCCAGATATTGCCCAACTCCATAGTGGCCATTGTTAACTTCATCAGCTTTTGTCGTCAACCGAGGAATTCATGGTCGATCAAGCTCTTCAGTTACTTGTTCTCATTTCAGGTCAGCCCGGGCGGATTTGTTCAGTTTGCCTCCGTTGGCAAATTCCAATCGTTGGCGCTGAAAATTAAAGTGAAGGACTGGAAGCCCCATTTCTGCTTTGGCTCTTGCTCTAAGGGGCGGTACATCTAGACTGTCCCGTTTGGCAGTGCTCCAACAAAGGCAAAGAAGAGAGTGTCGAACAGAGTGTTGATGAAAGCTATGGAAGTCGAAGGGCGTCAACTGTCGATCGATCAATATCTCGATCCAAAAACTGCCAAGTTGGTTGCTCAGGCAGTTGTTGCCTTCGACGCTCAAGAGGCCTAGAGGGTGGTAATAGTTGTTACTTGAGCGACCAAAAAGAAGGAACGCGCTACCACCCATTCTGAAATTGCTCGCCCAGAGACGACTCACCCTGAGACTGCTAAAGTGGGCTTGGAAGGTGTGGAAATGGTTTATTTTGTCTGTGATACAACAGTTATTTTTCAAAGAATTGCCACATACAAGCTAATCCTCATTGAGAGGACCACATTTTTCGCACCTACTAAGAGTGCTCCGTCAGTTGCAAGTCCTTCATGGGCTTAGCATCGAAAGGATGAGATAACGACTAGTCTAGCAGAGTCGAGCCATCGTGAGGGGGAGGCTTCAATTGAAAGATAAGAAACAACATTTGCCATCCCTAGATCGGTCACTCCAACATTCATCGATCTATCTACCAGGAATGAAGCAAGCCACCCTTCTCCGGTCGGCTTGGGTTGATCTGCCAAAGAGGAGGCTAGCCTAGCGGTCACGAAGGGGTGTGTTGTGAGGGAAAAGCTCTTGCAGCTAATTCAAGCAACTTACCTTTTCCCTAGTGTCGGAAAAAATGAAGGGGATCCCCATTCAGGTGGATTTCGATGTAGGATGCGAAGGCAAAGGTGAGCACTTGCTCGGACGATAGGTTCACGCTGATTGAACTTCAGAAGGACGAGTACTCTGGTTTCCCGACGACATCTCAATACCTTCATCAATAGTCGACGTCATCCGGTCTCCCACCTATGAAGAAGCCCTCCTGGAGCAAAGTATGCTCGTTTTGTTTCAAACAATCAATAAATATCAGTTGATGGCCTGGGTAGCTTTTCATCTCTAGTTGACCATCCTTCTTCAGAAACATCAAAAAAGATTGAAGATCAGGGAGAAGTTGGCAGCAGCTGAGGAAAAGGCAAAAGTAGCTAAAGCTGAGGTATTCATACAGTTAGAGTTGTTATCGGCCACCCGAGAGGAAAACCGAGCCATGAAGAAGATGGCAATGATGAAAAATTCTAACGATTTTTTTGTCGAGCTCTCCTCCCACCCGACTCAATTGGCTCTCCTTATCGGAAGTTCAAGGATGGGACTTTATCATCGAGAGCCTAGCGAATGCAAAGTTGGTCTCTCCAAAATTGACCGACATTGAGAAGTTTGCTACGTTGTTTCGGATTTGGAGGAGGAAGTGAGTGATGAGGGATGACGGTGGGTCGCAAACGTGTTATCTATATTCAACCCTTCCCTTTAGTTCAAAAAATTTTCTCTTTTTCTTTTTAGAACACATAAAGAGATGTTAGAAAGTTTGAAATTTTCAATCATGAATGAAAGTAAGGTTTTAAATCGGTTTCACCTTTGTTTTTGCTATTTACCTTTATTGTGTATTTTATTTCTTTTGTGATAAATGCTCGGTTGTAATGATTGATGAGTCAATGATGTTACGAATGCTTTTGGTAGATTTTTTGAGTTATGACCCGACTCAAGTTTTATACTTCCCATGTCGGTCGCTTGATTAGGGTCTTTGCCTTGAATAGGCTGCACCTTACGCCAGATAGATTAAGATGATCTTACCGCAGTTTTCATAGGAGTACCCGTTGAGATTTGCTGCTACGATTATTCATATGCTACCCATCGCAAATCTTGCACTAATGGGTAGGAAATCACCACAAGAGCTTGACCCATGTCGAGCTAGAAATGAGTTTTTATGATGCATGAGCGTTGTGGGTCGGATCTAGTGTGATTTACCGACCGGACGTTATTTATTGTTGTCAGATTTTAAAAAAAAATTATCAGTCAAACATTACTCATCGCTGTCAATTTTGCAGCTTAGAAGGAAACACTGCCAACGAGTAAGTTCAAGTTCCTCGAATGTCAACCAGACTTTGTCGATCTGTTACATAAACTTCTCAATTTTCCTGAAAGTTGGTCAGACTTGAGATTGTATGTACAATTAAAAAAAAAACTTTACTTGATCATTGTTTGGGCACTTGTGGTTAGGTAGCAGGCACTCGTCATACCAAGTCGGCAGCTGGTCAGGATATCGGGTCTGACTTCGGTGGTATGTTATATCGGTTGCTTTGTGGTCCCGGGCGACAAAGTGTCTCATATCAAAAATGGATGAAAAGACGTAAATCATGTTTCGGTCTCCATCCCTCACCTTGGGGGGGTCCTATTCTGCGGGCGACGAGTGCACGCTGCTCTGGAGGAAGCGGGTTAGAGTTATACTCCTCGACCGATATGTGGTTGTCGGTCAACTCCAACAACTCGGCTAGCATCTTCAGTCATTGTAGACCCAATGCATATCAGAGAGGTCCTTTCTCATCCCGTAAGCTAGGGCAGCATGTGCGACTGCGAGTTCTAAATTTTGCACTTCCAACATCTCCTTTTGGAAACATGTGATGAATGTGAGAAGGCTCTTGCTATGTCCCTAGTAAATTTGTAGGAAAACCTGTGAGTTTTCTAAGGCTTATGGGTGCAAACAAACTGTGCCACAAACATCCTCTTGAAATCAACAAACAATTTGATTACTCATGTCCATAAAACCACTTGAGTCGACTCCCTCAGCATGGTAAAGCAAATATGACATTTCAGATTGTTAGTGATCCTCAACAAACACACGGTTGACTCAAACAAGGCTAAATGGTCGGTCGTATTGGTGCTCCCCTTGTAGGACTCTAGTGCCTAGATCTTGAATCTCTTTTGGGCTCGGCTACAGAGATTTGTCGAGAGAATGCATTCTCAGGCTATCAGGGCACCTTAGTACGCCCGAACCGATGTCGGCTAATCGGTGCTAACCTAGCACTATTGAAGAACTGGGAGTCGCCTTCTCTTTCTAAGGTCGAGGGGACTCTTCTGTCGTTGGGTGCTGATCCTTTCCCTTAGGGGTGGTGTTCTTTTCATCGAGAAAGTTTGTCTTGGATGACATCCAATATTTGATCCTTTAACACCTAGATCTGGAGTTACAAACTCTTTGGTGCACTAAATGATGTCAGTGTATCTGTTGTTGGTTTCTTCTACTTGGGCTACTTCTCTTTTTATTTATGGCATTATCCACGCTTACCGTACTTTCAAAATAACGACTCTCGATTTGTCTGTGAATCACACACGAAGAATAAAACACAAATAAGGAGAGAAAGAGAGACAGAGAGAGGAGTGAACAATAATAAATCGTGTCTTTTATGCATGAAATAATCTCTTTATTTACAGAGAATAGTGTATAATATGATGATGTATGTTTTTACCCATACTTTAAAGGGGATTTTACTGGGTATTTATGATACTTTACATGTATGAGCTCACATCTGGCTGCTCGGCTAAGTTTAATTAGCTTCATGTCGGCAAGCTCAGCTCAATCGATTGGGATCCGCTCAGTCGACTAAATTCCACTCGATCGGCCGAGCTTATTCGACACGGGTCGGTGTTTGATGTGGCTTGGCTATCAATCCTTATCTCTTAATGAGGTGTCTTTGGGCGTTCTTGGGATGGTTGTAGATGCTAGGGAATCAAATCTTCCTTGGATCGGCTCTCCTGTGATAGTTGGCTCTGATATCCTTCTGTTTCGTTTTTGTCTGGATGATTCGAGCTCATGTCACTTGGTCGTCTTTTTATCCTACTCGTGACTTGGTCAGCTTTGACCTTGCCGACTTTAACTCGAAGTCGGCAAATGGACCTCATAATCTTTGGTTGGTGAGCCCTCCTTTCTCGTACTTTTTCCTTCTCAACCTTTAAATCTTCTCAGGGTCAGGGTTCACACATTTTTTATGTACATGTAGAACATTTGATCTCTATGTAGTTAGGAACATATGTATAACATCTCACCAAATCACATAAATTTATCTGATTTATTTTACTTTTGTTCTCTTCTCTTCATTTCTATAGACCTGAGATGCATAAACAAGAGCATTAATATAAACTAAGAGGCTGTCTAGCACCAGATATAAGTTGAATTTAATTTAAATATTGTCGGACAAAAATAACAATACCATTTAAATTCTAGATATAGAAAGCCCAGTTTTCTCTAAATATTTCCCAGTTTTGCCTTCAATCCCGGGTTTACGGATTCAATGAATCTGGATTTACAAAACTTTAATAAATCCTTTTCCAAACAGCCCCTAAGACTGGAAAAATAAATTTAAAAGAAAAACCTGAAGAGCCTCAGTGATCCGACCGGTGTCGGCCAGGAAGGCGATGACGACTCGGAGTTTTTCAAAGGGCCAGTCTCCATCTCTAGCGAGGATTCGAAGGGGGCAAGAACCACTTCTGGATAGTTCGTCTAGCAAGACCTTGAGGCTTCGCCTCTGATGGAAAGCATCGACGAGAAAGGTCCTGTTCCGCCGCTCGTCGTCGAGCGGCGGGCCCGGTGTCGGGGGGGGGGGCCCTCGGGGTGGGGCGGCTGCTCAGTTGCCGGGGGCTGCCGCCGGTTGCCTCTTGAGAGAAGCCGGGGAGGAGGATTAGGTAAGGAGGAGATCCGGCTGCGGATGGAGAGGTGCGAAGAAAACAACCGGCCCCGCTGCTTGAAGAAAGACGGCGACGCGATACTGGCACCAGAAGTGCCCTTCGCCGCTAGCGTCGACATGATTTTCAATTACGGAAAAAAATTGCTTTAAACAAACACGCGATTCAGGTACTTATCTAAAAGTTATTATTTACCCTCACCCAACCAAGGAAGAAGTGAATACTCCTGGTAGTATATTCATTTTGTGGGTTATGCATTTATGACTCTGAGTGGCTCTCTAATTTTTTTTTTTATCACACAAGTATATCAAAAAAATACTTGTGTGGAGCTCATAGGGATCCAACAGTCCTCAACAAGAAAGCAAGATGAATGTAGATCTCCTGCAAGGATATTGTGGAAGTCGTCGAGCTAGTTGAGCCAAGCTAACCTAGTCAAAAACTGACATGAGGGTGACAAACCGATACCAACCAAGCAACTCACCTGGAAGCTCACCAACAGGATGTTTGAATCTTCAACCAAGGGAAAGCACACTTAGTAAGGAAGCTTATCCCATAGGAAAGTCCACCTGAGGGAAGGGCTCGTTCCACAAGGTATCTTTGATCATCTGGTGAGGTCCAGAAGACTTCTCGCCAAAAATAAAATCTTTGAGCTGACCAAGCTCGATCAATCGAGCTGAGCTGTTCAAACCCTACCGACCAAGACAGTCGGTCAACCGAGCTTTCAAGCAATAGAGATGAGCTAATCAAACCCTATCGACCAAGACAATCAACCAAGCTGAGCCGACTAAACTTGGCCAACCAAGCCGAGCCGATTGAGCCCTACCAACTATGATAATTAGCCGAGTTGAGTCAAGCAAGCTTAGTCGATCGAGCTGGGATGATCAAGCCAAAAAATGATCAGATGATGAGTCATCACTTATAATATACCTAAAATATTTAGTGTAAATCCCATCTAGATAGGAAAAATGTGTAATGTTATTTTTTTTTAATCCTACATAAAGATGAAGCATTTATTATAGATGGTTGTGTGCTTTCCATTTGAGAGAATATAGCTCCAATAGTGAAATCATCTCTCCCTCAATTTCCCTTTCCATTCTCATCTCACGCTCTATTCATTGGGTGTGTCCCACACACAATTTTGAATTCATCATCACATAATTTCTCTTTTGATTGTGTCATTCACCTAGTCACATGTTGAACTCATAATAAACAGAATGAGAGGGATTGATAGATTTTCCTCTAGATTTCTATATGATAGAGTTATATGTCTTGTTTACAATTAATATCCATTAATAGGGATTGGCCTTTACCAAATGACACATTTAACCTATATCATCTTTAGCCTTTCAGACATATAAGGGTCTAATTTAGTTATTTGCCCACCGAAAGGTTGGGGTCTTATAGAGATCTTTTTCTTGTTTACTTATTTGATAATATTGGTAAGACTTATACTCATGATTTCATATTTGACCTCTTATAGTTGGACATTTGTTATCAATCCCTTAGATTAGCCTCTAAAGTTCGACCTCCTAAGCTAGAGTTGCCTATTTGGGATCAACTTCGCGTGATTGGGAGTCTGTGGCTGATTAGTTGATCAAGAGGAAATATAGTTGTGTAAATTTTATAAAGTTGACTCCGCTTTACAACGATGCCAAAAACTTGATGTGGTATTTTATGAATAATAACGTTAAACACTTAATGTTGGGATTCTATGCAAGTATACATATCATTATCAAGTACTATAAGACTTTCTATTTAAGTCCCAAATATCGATCCCACGATGAAGGTTTAAATTTGAAATGATATATTAACTAGAAAATTTACAGAAATAAAATGAAATTACTGTCACGAATTTCGAATGTTTGAGATACTATCAAAACTACATTATTAACTACTAGCAAAATTTTAATGCAAAGTTTAAAATAATAACTACTAAACTGTATTTATGTCATGAAGTTTTCTAATAAGAAAAAACATCTTTCCCAGGATAATGAGTTTTTTGTGAAATGAGATGAGATAATTGGTTTAAGACATCTTTCCCAGGATAATGAGTTTTTGGTGAAATGAGATGAGATAATTGGTTTAAACATGTATTGTGCCAAATAGAAGTAATTTTAATTCTTTATCCTAATTCAGTATTATAGAAAATCATTGGCTAATCTTAGGTTTAGTCACTAAATCCGTGGCTAGGCTAGGAGGATACTGGCTCCCACTTCCCTTCCCTTGAAGGCTAACTCTCGCTTTAGTTCTTAAACTCTAAGATCGAATTGGGGATTCTAATTTGTCACCCTAAAAATTTCTAATTCTACACCCAACAAAGTATATTTTCCTATTTATTTGCACTTAATTCCATGAACGAAATACTCATTCATGGACTTAAATGTGATTCTCACTCTGTTGTAGAACTCATACTCCATTTCCTGGATCATATGTTTCACAATATATTTTAACAATTCAATTAACCAGATCGAAAAGTAAATTAAGAGCGGAGTTAAAAAACCATCACAATTTATTTTATATTTTAACAAACACAAACTTTATATATAAAAGGAAGTTCATACAACAATAATTAACAAACAACACTTATCTGAAACTCTTTCTCAAAGCAAATCTCTTAAAATGTAGGAAGAAGAAATTTCTCACTTCTCTCCCTCTCCAACACTCTTAGAGAATAATTCACACTTAAACTCACCACAAAAACTCAAAACTATAAAGAAAATAAATGACTAATGGTGTGGAATGGCGTGGAAGGATGCAAAGTGGCACAAAAGGGGGGCGAAGAAAGACCAAGAGCGAGCAGAGGAGTGCGAAGAGATGCGAAGGGGGTCTTTTCTGATCAATTTCGTCTCTAAATAGAGCCTAAGGTCGGTTTTCCAGTAAGCGCATCCAAAAACTCTTAAAAAAACGTCCAAATTCATCTAATCTTCTAGAAACAGGGTCTACACCGACACTTCTGTCATCGACGCCAGTGGCCATTTAATTTAATTTGTGTTCTTATCAAACGACGCGGTGGGCGCTGAATAATTTTTCAAAAACTCCATTTTAACTCCAAATTTCATCCTTTTTGTTTTTTTTTAAGTCCTAAAAATCAGCTCCAAGTCCTAAAAATAAACAAGCTGCAAAAAACATGAAAAATATCTTCCTTTAAAGTGCAATATCACCAAAAATGAGTATAAAATATGAATTTAAAAATGCATATATTTTTTGTGTATTAAAATCCCCCAAACTTAAATGTTACTTGTCCTCAAGTAACTCTTTTACTACATAAAAATATGACTAATGACAAAGATTTTATCTTCTAGATTTCTCTATTTTAGTCCACTAAATACAATAACATAACTTAAGAAAAATGTAAAATAACTCCAGTTAATACTAAAGGTATAAGAATATCTAGCAGTCAAGTCCAAGATTTCTGATTCTCTATTCTTTTCAAGGAAAATTGCAAATTATTCATATTAAAGCCACTTAGAATATCCATATGAAAAAGAACATAAAAATTTACTAGTAAATATGCTAATATTGAAATATAAGTTTAGAAAATGTAGCCAAGCCATCTTCTTTAAGTTGATTCAAGTGAAGCCAATTTTTAATTATGCACCTCCTCAAACTTCTCCTCACATCTTTTTCTTTTCTTTCTCTTTTCTTTTTCAGAATCATTTTTAATCCTTTTTCTTTTCTTTTCTTTTCTTTTCTTTTTTTTTATGTGAGGATTACTATATCTGGATAGCCTTTAATGATTATGAACTTCACCATCCTCTTCTTAAAGTTAAAAACTTTTTACATTCCTTCACTTTATAAATTTATATTAGCTTTAAAGATTTTTCATAAAGTCTTATTCTTTCTCTTTATATGAATCTCTAAGATTTTTAATACTTTAAAAATACAAATTCCTTTACTTACAATAGAAAAGCATAGTTTCATTCTATCATACCAAATATCTTATTATCTAAAATTAACCTTTATTATTAAAAATTTTTTACTTAAGTTTACTATATATTTAGAAACATAAATATAGTAGTTATCTAAAGTTACACACTAATACCAAAGGTCATGTTAAATTTTAAAATACTTTGAAAATATAACTAATTGAAGACAAATAAAATTAAGTTTCTTTCCTTTAAAAAGGAATTTTTCTTTCCCCCCAAACTTAAATTTTTAAAAGATTTATCATGACGAACTGAAAAAATAAAGGGTGAAAGAAAACTTTTAATACATAAAAAAATAACTTACCTGTTGAAGGTTCTGATTTTGAAACTTAATTTTGAAATATTGCAGGTGCTAATATGAAAAGCTACAAGACTTAAAGCATTAAATAACACATAATACATATAAAATATGCTGAGAAAGAATTAATTACAATACATTTAACAAAATACTAACAACTAACAACAAAACTAAATTGACTTTGAAATAATAAACAGTTTTATAATTCTACAATTCACAACCATAACATTTAAAACAAAGTGTTACACTCTAAAAATAAACAGTCTCAATAATAAAGTACAACCAAACATAAAGTAAACAAAAATCTAACTAAAACATCACCAATCATCATCATCTTCTTCTTCTTCTTCCAGATCCAAATTTTGCTGTTGATATGGGGTAAAAACAGGGTGAGTAGGAAACTGAACTGAGTGATCACCCCTCATGTATTTGACCATCACATCATCACAAACAACATCATATTCAAACTTTTGTCTTATCAAATCATCATTGTGAGCATTTTTGGCCTCCATATTTTTCATTCTACTCTCCATTCTCAGGATATCTCTGTGTTGGATCATCATCTGCTGCATAAGTTCCTCGATATTAGGGGTACTAGAAGTAGTACTTGAAGTATAAGGAATACTGGTCCTACTTCCAGATCTCCATCCAACATGAGATTCATATATTTTTATATTTTTATATTGGTAGGCCCAATAGGAGAGGTTCAATCCTCTCCTCATCCACTCTAAAATCAACTTCTGCCTGTTCACATAGTGTGAAGATCAGGGCAGGGTATGCTAAACCACCAATAGTCTATCTAAAAGCAATAGATCGAGTGTTTCTATAAATAATAGAGCCTACATCTATCCTTCTCATCTGCTGGATACAGAAGTTCAAGACGACTCTATCTTTCTAACCTCACTATGATGATTCGTTGGTATCATTCTTTCAGAAATAAAGTAGCGTCGGGCCTTAGATACTACATTTAACATAGAAAGAGGAAAGTTTACCTTAACAACATTCTTCACCTTCCAAGCTCCTCTCCCATCAGTAAGAAAAGAAGTAACTTCATCTAAGGCCTCATTCATAGCAGAAAATGATTTGTATTGGCAGCTATATACATCTTCTAACTGAGAAAATTCATTAATCTTCCTCTAAGTAAACTCACCATTTTCCCATTAACAAACACATAGTCTTCAGAAGTCTCCTTAAAATTGGCATAAAACTCCATCACTACACCAATAATAGTCTCGACGGTAAAGTAACAAAAATTCTTCCACTGCCGAGCATTGATTATTCTTTCAACTTCTTCACTCGGTTTTTTAAATCCTCGATCCAGAATCACTTTTTTAGTTGTAAGTAGACTATTGAAACAAATGTTGATTTTGTAATTGACAAACTTTTGATCATCAAAATCCACCTTTCTCTTTCCTTTGCTCATTCTTGGTGTCATGGTAATCTACCAAAATTTGATAAAATTCAAATAAATTCCCAAAAATTCCAAAAATCACAATGTGAAACTTTTTAAACTTAAATCTAGTAAGTAAAAGTTCTTCACCAAAGGATTTTCTGAAAATCTTCTAAAAAAATTTCAAAATTTTGGATCTCGACAATATAAGATAAATCCTTGGTGAAAATAAAAAAAAATTGAGTTTAAAGTGTAGCTCTTACCTAGAGAAGATGAAATTCGAACTTCATTTGCCTTAAAATTGCCTCAAATCCAAGCAATAGCAAGCCTTGGGTTCAAAAACCAGAGGTTGAAGGTGACTAAAAGGTAAAAATGGCATTTTACTGTGCAAATCGCAAATTTTAAGCATGGTTGGGTGGTTTTCAGGTCGAGGGCGCTGTCAGCGTCCATGCCAGCGCCGTCGGTGTCAGTGGCCAAAAAATTCATTTTCCTATTTTTGCAAATTTCAATTTTCTTTCAGTTTACTCCAAAGTCTATTTAATATTTTTGAACACTAATCATCTTAAAATAATTCACAAACAAACATTTTTACAAACAACACCAAACTAACTTTTATCTATGAAAATACACTCTATGAAAATACACTTTTTAAAATACACTTTTTACAAATACATTTTTCTAATCACACTTTCACATCCATAAAACAAACTAAATTATAATTCAACATCGAAATCAAGACACAACACTACAACGCTGACACAAAATTATACACACAATCAAAGCTAATAGATTTCTAAAGTAAAGTAAAGTAAAGTAAATCAAATCTACACAATTACATTAAATACATAACTACTTTAAATTATTAAAGAGTCCAACTTCTTCAATTATTCTGCTTCATCTTCAGTACTTTCTCCTCCTCTAATATCTCCCCTAGATTGGTAATGGACGTACAAATTGTAGAAGAGTCGGTACGAGAATTGATCAGTTGAATTTTCATCGATCCATCCATTTTTCTTGAACATCTGCACCAATCCTGCTTCAATTGTTTTCAGTATGATCCAGTATGATCAAAGTTTTCCTTCATCCTCTAATCTAGGTGATCAAAAAAGAAGTTAAGATTTCATATTGCATTCGTAATACTCTGAAGTTCTCTTTCTATTTTCTTCATTTTCTTCTCCAAAGCTATTGAACTTCCAACTATTTGTGGCATCAATGGTGCTGAAACATGTGATGAATGATCCAAAATAATATTTAATGCTTCATTTCCATTCCCAATATAATTATCATCAAAATGAATCATGGGCTCCCAAGGTAATAAAACTTTCTCCCAACATTCATATGGAACTTTAGATTGATTGCAAAGTAAGAAAATTATAGAAGGATGCCCTAGTCCATATATTAGCCCATTCATAGTAATACTCATAACAGATTTAAAAATAATCGATCCCACTTACCAAAGAAAAATATGTTGAGATTTTTATACCTTATTTACACTTTTTTTTATGATATTGCACTTTAAAGAAAGTTATTTTTGATGTTTTGTTGCAGGAATGATGAATTAGGAGCGAATTTGGAGCGCAAAGGACCAAAATGTGAAGATTTGAACTAGGGCGCCGACGGCGAGCCCAACGCCATCGACGGCGATCGACGGCGGACTTTTCCCGAGACTCCTGATTTAATTCACTTAGAGCTCACTGACGGCACCGAAGACCCCGCCGACGGGCCCTCGAGGCTGCCAACGGCAAGATCGGCGGTTATGTCCAATAATGCATTGAATGTGGACGATTTTTTAAGGGATGCTTAGGCAACTTTTGGAAAAACTCTTCTACAACTTTAAAAGAAGATTTTAGCCAAAAATTGAAAGGGAGTTCGAAGGAGTTCAAGAGAGAACAGCATCCAAGAGCCCCAATAGTGTGTAGAGAGTCTAATTTAGGGTTAGATTGTGAGGAATTCTTTGAGAGATTGTAAGAGTGGAGGGAAAGTGAGAGATTTCTTTCTCCTTCCCGCTTCGAAGAAGATTTTTGTGTGTTATAAAGAAAGGAGGAGATTCTGAGGAATTTCGAGTTTTCTTAAGGAGGAATTAGAGATACTCAAGTTTTGTTGTGTTTTTCCCATGAGATCTAAGTAG
>NW_018165520.1:0-4958 GCF_001263595.1 Phalaenopsis equestris
GTTTATACTTACGGAACTGTTGAAATTGAAGATCACTTAACTGGAAATAGATTTAAAGTAAATGGACACAGATCAAAACCATATTTTGAGGGTAAAAGACCAAATTTTAAAGAGGTTTTAATGATCAGTCAACCTGAATGACACCTGAATAGGTCGGGATGACGACGTTAAACCAAGCGCTTTATGGGAGGCAACCCATATTTATCTTTATTTTTATTACGATTATAGTAGTTTTTATTTGAATATGGTTATTTGAATTTATCATTAATTAGTGGTAGTAATAAACTCTACTACTCTTATTTACCCTTGAATCATCATAAAAATTGGATCCATAAAAGAAAATTGGAATGCATTCGGACCAGAGAGAAACTGTGCAATTTTTGCCTTGGGTGTCGACGACGGGCTCGATGCCGCCGACGGTGGATTTTTCCCGAGAGCCCAGACAATTAATTCTCAAGGCTTGCCTGCACCAACGGCGCCATCGACCCTGTCGACGGCGAGACCGGTGAGATGACGGTTTCTTGTGTTCGAGTGGCGGTTTTTGACGGTTTTTTGGGAGTTACCTTTTTAAACTCCCAAATTCAATTCCTATTCATATTTTCCCCCAAAAAAGAAGTGAAACTCCATCAATTTCATTCATATGGCATCCAATTCTCTTGATAATCTCAGAATGCGAGTTTTCAATCGGCGAAAGTTTATTAGTGCGGAAGCGCAGCAGATCTTCAACAAACTACTGACAAAGAAAAGATCGATCAAAGAATGAGAATTCATAAATGAAGGACTGAACAATCCTATGACACCAATTGAAGAGATGATTGTTCGGCGAAGATGGGAAGTGTTGTGCTACACTACCGCCACTGTGGTTGTTATTGTAGTGAAAGAATTTTATGCAAATTTGCATGGAATCAACCAGGGAGTTGTTTATGTGCGAGGTAGGTCGATCACTTTCACTCCTGCACGGATCAACAAATTATATATGATAGAGAACATTCATGTTTGCCACTATTCAATTTTTGTCCCGACAAGGAACCAGATGAATGAAATTTTCCAGTATTTACAGGACGAAACTAACGACTGGGAAATGAGAGAGAACGGGTATGTTAGTTTTTTCTTCAACACTTTTGAATCCCGTCTCTAAACACTGGCACTTCTTCATTTCTACAAAACTGTTACCGACAATGAAAGTTGGTAAAGTTTCTAAGGAAAGTGCTATTCTGAACTACTGTATCCAAAGGGGACTGCCGATCAATATTGGATCAATAATTGTGAAGTCGGTTTTGGGCTTGATTGTTCATGGATAAACTTATGGGCTTGGACACCCTTCCACAATTTTCTCACTTTGCAGCCAGTCTCAAGTATCCTACAAAAATTGGGAAAAGGTACTTCTACCTTGGAAGCCTTTGGACCCAACTGAGAGATTCCCATCATTTGAAGATGAAAATGACATGGCCATGATAGTTGATCAATCATCTTAGAATTCACTGCCAGTTCAACTCTTAATTCCTAATAAAACTATGGTGATTTAGTGTTGAATCAAGAAATTGAAAAAGGAGGTATAAAATGTGATGAATACAATTAATAATATCTCTGATTTCTTCGATCTGGACTGGAGGATGAAAGAATATTTTGATCACTCTGGGCATTTAGAAGATAGTTTGATACGACTGATGAGGAGGATGAAACTGATAGAGGAGGATTCTACTGAAGAATTTTCATTCCGAGGATTCTACAACCTCTTCATTCATGTGCAATCAATGGGTGATCTCATAGGAGAAACGAGCACGGAATCTGACGAGTAGTAGATTTACGAGTAGTACGGAATCTGACGAGTAGTAGATTTACTGTGCTACCTATGTGTTTATGTGTATTTAGATTTGAATTTTGTATTTTGCTTTGCTTCAGATGTATGCTTTTAGATCCCTGTATAGTTGAGCCTAAGCATAGGATGTTTTGTTTTCAGCATTTTGAGTGTTGTGGCCTGGATTGCGATGCTGAATTGATGTATTGAGGTTGTGAGGTTGAGAGAATATCAAACTTAAGTCTGTTATGTAACGTATATTATACCCTCAGAATTTATATATAAATGTGATGTTTTGTGTTGTGAAAGTTTATTTGTGCTAAGTACATCAGTTAGTCACTTAAAATTATGTCTATAATGATTAAATGATGTCGATGAGGCTTGAAATTGATCAAAATTGCAAAAATCCAGAATTTGAACATTTTGAATAGAGCCCGCCAACGGCGCCCTCTACACCGCTGACGGCTGAAATTTCCCGAGATAGGTTAAAAATTCAATAGAGCTCGCTGACAGCGCCATCAACTCCGCCGACGATGAGCTGGCAAAAATACACCTTTAACCGCAATTTTGACCGGTCAACCGCTACTATTCATCATCCCCTTCCTCCTCAAAAAGCAAATTTTTACCTAGGGCGGGCTTAAGAGATCTTGGATTGGGAGGCGATTTCAAGACTTTTTGACATCGGATTTGATCTTCTCTAGGTAAGAGCTTCACTCTAAGCTAAAAATATTTGATTTTCACCATGTATTTCTTCCACATTGAGGAAATCCAAAAAATTTGAGAATGTGAAGAAAATTTGGGAAGAAATTCATGAAACTTAGTGTCTCCAAGAATTACTTGTGGAAGCCAGTATTTGCATATTAGAAGTATAATTTGGAATTTTTCTTTGATTTAATTAGATTAAAATGGCTCCACGACAAAAAAGACGAGTTGAGTTTGACGAGTCTTTCTTCGTCAATGCGATGGTCAAACCCGATTTACTTCAGTGTTTAAAGGAAAAAATTGTATACAAGATCGTGTTTTCGAGAGTCCGGGTGGAGAAATTAGACGGGTTATTGCCGAGTGGAGGTGGGAAAACTTTTGTTACACCACCAATAAAGCTGATGCAAATGTGGTGAAGAAATTCTACGCCAATGTAACCTATTCTGAAGATGGAACTGTTCAAGTGAGTGGATTTCCTGTGGAATTTACCGCCGCCCACATCAACACCTTTTACGAAGCCCGAGACTCTTATAACTGCCAATATGAATCCTTTAGTACAATGGAAGGCCCCCTAAATGATGTGATCAACTTTCTCACTGATGTTAAAGGAACATGGAAGACTAAACAACGAGAACGGGTAAATTTTTCTGCTTCCATGCTAAATGCCACCTCTAAGGTGTGGCACTATTTCATTTCCTCTACTCTGTTACTGACTTATCACCATAGTGAGGTAACTAGATCTAGAGCTATTCTGAATTTTTGTATTCAGAATAGTAGAACTATAAATGTGGGGAGAATAATTTTTAAGAACATATTGACTACGGTAAGAAGTGAGACAAGTGGAGGGCTAGGACATCCTAGCCTTATTTATGCACTTTGCCAACTTTCTGGAGTGGAAGCGGGAGATGAAGAATGGGTTCACCCTATGAAACCCATTAGTAAATCCAATTTTAAAACTTATGTATCCCATGAGAAATGGAGAACTGGAAGTAGGAGTGAAGAACCTTCTACTAGTAAAGATGTCCCCTCTACAAGTTATGACCTTCCTCCTCCTTCTAGTTCCCCTACCCTGACTGGCTTGATGAACAAGTTGACCTTGCAGATAAAGATTATAGATTTGACAAATGAGAGGATTTGAGGTTTAGAACGAAGACATGATTATGATAGTGAGTACCTTCAGAGGCATTCTGATTTTGAGGTAGCTTATTATAAAGCTCAGGCCCGGAACTACAGAGGTGAGCCTGATGTTACTTTTCCTGAGTTCCCCCGATATCTCATTATACTCAATATCCACCCAATCCACCTGTTGAGCAAGGCGACAATGAATGATATAGCATGGGATTTTGATGGGATTTTGATATTTAAATGAAACTGATGTATTTGTATTTTTATTTTTGTAATTTGTGTAATCTGGACAATTATTGTTTGTACTTTTAATTCTTATGTTGTATGATCAAATAATCTAAGTCTGAATCAATTAAATTAAAATAAGACAGATAATATTGAAATGTGCATGTGTAGCTTATGGATGTTGCTCAGTACTTTGTGGATTGTAATGTGATGTGATGTTTATTTTCATTTTAGTACTTTTGTCTTTTGTTTAGTATTGTGGACGTGTTAGGAAATATTGTGCTTTGTTTAATGTTTTAGTTTTATACTTATTTCAAAATTTCATTACCCAGAAATTTCTCTAATGATTTATATGTGTAGAAAGCTCCTAATATTACAGAAAAGGTGAAGTAGAAATTTTGAGAAGGCCTGCAAAAATTTCAGAATGATGAGAATGCTTAAATTGCGGAGGTATGATTTATATTTAGAATTTTTCTTTCCACCTGTATTATTTTATATTTAAAAATTTAAGTTTGGGAGAGGGAAAGAGGGAATTAACTATTAAATGTCCTCTATTTAATTATTTTCAAAAATTATTTATATGATTTTATGTAGTGAATTTAATTTAGGTAACTATATTTTTGCAAATATTTAAATATTTTGGTAGATTTAAAGGAATATTTTTGTAATGAAAATTAATTTTGTGACTTAAGATGTTTAGTATAAGAGAATAAGATTATAATCAACTAGTCAAAGTAAAGGAAACTATATTTTGAAGTATTAAAAATCTGAAAATTCATTTGAGAAGAAAAGATTGGGACTCAATGATGTAAAAAGCTATGAAATACTTATAATGTAAAGGAATGTTTTGAGTTTCAAATTTAGGGAAAAAAAAGTGAAGTTCAAAATTATTAAAGGCTATCCATATATAATAATCTTCACTTGAAAAAGAAAAAGAAAGGATTGATAACAATCCCTGAGAAGAAAAGGAAAATATATAGGATTGAAAGCAATCCAAATGAAATAAATGATGACAACAAGCAAAGAAGGAAGTGAGAAGAAGCTTGAGGATATGTCTAATCAAAAATTGGCTTCACTGGACCTACCTAAAGGGAAAACCTAAGTACAT
>NW_018165520.1:4968-6164 GCF_001263595.1 Phalaenopsis equestris
CTTTTACTAGTAGTGTTCTCATGAAATTCCTATCATTTGAATATTCTAAGTGACTTAATATTGCAATTTATAGTCATTCTTGAAATGAATAGAAGACTAGAACTCTTAAACTTGATGACTAGATAATCTTGTGGCTACAGAGTTAATTCAATTACTTGAATTTTCCTAAAAATCTCACTATGATATTTATTTAAATCAAACTTATAGTGTTTTTGAATTAAAACTTTACCAGAATAGATCATAACCTTTATATAGTACTAAGATTACTTGAGGACAAGTAGTAGTTAAGTTTGGTGGATTTTGACCAGAGAAAAATATGTTGAGATTTTCATACCTATTTTATACTGTTTTTGATGATATTTCACTTTAAGGAAAGCTATTTTTGATGTTTTGTTGCAGGAATGATAAATTAGGGTCAATGGAGCAAAAAGATGCAAAAAGGAGCAAATTTGGAGCGAAAAGGACTAAAATGTGGAGATTTGAACTAGGGCGCTGACGGCGCCATCGAACCCACCGATGGTAACGCCGCCGGCGAGCTTTCCCCGAGGCTACAGGATAAAATTCTCCAAAAGCCCGCCGACGGTGCCATCGAGGCCGTTGACGGTGAGATCGACGGTTAAGTGTACTTGTGCATTGGATAAGGCAGGATTTTGGAGGGGTGCTTCAGCAACTCTTGGGAAAACACATCCACATCATTAAAGGGAAGATTTTGGCCTAAAATAGGAGAGCCTAGAAGAGGTAGAGAGAGCTCTAGAGTTCCTGGAGGTTAGAAAGGTTCCATTAGAGTGTGAAGATTGTGAGGAATTATTTGAGAGATTGTAAGAGTGGAGTGAAAGTGAGAGATTTCTTCCTCCTTGCTATTTCGAAGAGGAGTTCTGTGTGCTGTAAAGAAAGGAAGAGATTCAGAGGAACTTCGAGGAGTTTTCTTGGGGAGAAATTAGAGATAAGTTTATTTATTAGTTGTAGTTTGTATGACTTTGTGTTTATATATGAATTCCGAGTTTTATTGCATTTTCCCCATGAGAATTGAGTAGTTTTCTCTGTCTTTCTCCTTGTCTCGAGATTTATGAAATGATGATTTGAATTGGTAAAGCCATGAAAATGTTTAAGAAATTGTGATGATCTTTTCACTTCGATCTTAATTTACTTTCAATCTGGTCAATTGATTTGTTAAAATATGTTAAGTTTTACAACTA
>NW_018165520.1:6338-92889 GCF_001263595.1 Phalaenopsis equestris
CCGAAGTGAGAGCCGGTATCCTCCCAGCCTAGCCGCAGAATCAGTAACCAAGCATAGGATTAGCCAATGTTCTTTATGCCTGGACCAAAGGGTAAATAATAGGTATGCTCCTATTTGGCACAATATAATTTGAACTAATTCACTTTATCCATTTCACTATAATTTCTTGACAAGGAGAATGATGCTTTCTTATATATTGAATATCACAATTGTACCTTCATTAGCATATTTAGTTATTTTATAGATAAAATTACATATTTATCTCAATTGCCTATTAGTGACAGATAAGCAAATTGAATTTCGTTGTTGTAATTGAAGTATTGCTTTTTATAAAATTTAGTCCGTAGTTCTCACTTCTCCCTGTGGGATCGATATCTAGGACTCCATTAGAGTCATATATTACGTGAGCGATATGTATACTTACGTTAACAAATTTGACTTTAATATTATTGAATATTATATTTATACATCTTTATCAAATCAAACATATATATAAAGTCGCGGTCAAGTTTTTGGGCGCTGTTGCTGGAATTTAAATCTTTTAGTAGCACCACTAAATTCTTGTATTTGTCGATTTACAAAAAGTCGGTCAGAACACTGAGTTGATTTTACTTCCAATTATAAATAATCGGCATTGGACATTACTAGTTGGGGCAATAAAGGAGCGTAGATGGAGATTTTACGACTCCTTACCAAATAGAATGCATATGAATGTCACCGACGCCATTGTAAGTAATTGTATATACTACTGAGTGGTAGTGAAGTTACTTTTACGACTCATACTTAATTTCAAATAATTTTGTAGATTAAACATTTTTGGAATGATGCTGGCCAAACTTTCAAATTTGATATGAGAAAATGGCTGGTACATATGGCCAGGGGCATTCCAGTACAAAGCAACAGTTTTGACTGTGGAATATTTGTATGTAAATATATGGAAATAATAGTGCAAAAGAATAAAGCTGATTGGAAAGAATACTTGGAATGGCAGAAGTCTATGCCACTATTTAGAGCTAAAATGGGACATAAGATATACAAATTTGCTTTATCAAGAACATGATCATAGGTTTATGTCTATTACCATTTAACCCTTTAGTCACCCAAGAAATCATCATTTTTTGCTAAAGTTATTAAGGAATGACATAGTGTTATTAAGGAATGACATAGTTTAATGACATAGTTTTCTTTGTTTATAATGCACATCCAGCTTTCACCCAAGAAGCATGCTCATTAACTGTTTGCTCTTAAATACATGCACAGGGTAGTTCCTTTTAATTGTTCATTTCGAACTTTCTGCAGCTGCATTTTATATCCAAACTCGAACTGTTGAAGTGAACAACCCAAGTAGTGTTGAACAAGTGGTCATCCAAATTCTTAATGAAAAACTCATTCTCATTGTTTGTAGATGCATGTAATTGAAGACCACAGGACCCGTGTATAAATTCTTTCTCAAACATTGTGTACAGCTTCCTTGAATAAAATGCAGTTGCCTGCCTCAGTATTGGGCTGCTCTTCGCAACAGGAGTAATCATAGATTGATCACATTTGAAATCCTCGTCCTTTTCATTTTGCCTCCATGTTCTCATTACATTTTCGATGCCCAAGAAACAATTTGTAATAGAACTAGTTGGTTTTGAGACACCATGACATATGTTATTAGTTGACTTACTCCTCTGTGTCGATAAAATTCCCATTCCAAATACATCCTTATTAAAAGTTGTTGACCACTTATGTCTAATCTTGTACATATCATCTAACCAAATATTGTCTTGGAGATTACCAGTCTCAATCATCCTCATTAAATATCTCTTCAGCTCGCATTTGCTCAAGCATTTATAAAAAATATTATTGACAATCCTATTTCGCACGTCGCAATGAACCTTTGTAGGCAATTTCTTATTATATGTGCCACTGACATAATCTATGTCGTGTATTTGGCAAAATTTCTGCTATTGCTCTAGCCATAGCCTGATCCTGATTAGTGTAGATTGTTATTAGATGATTATCACCCATGATGCGGATGAAGGTTTTAAAAAGCCATTTGAACGAGTCTGTCGTCTCCTCCGACAAGAATCCGACTCCAAATAAAACATTATGCCAATTGTGGTTAACACCAACAATAGGAGCACAACATATGTTATATTTATTTAACATATAGCTCGTATCAAATATAATCACATCTCCAAAGCAGTCATAATGAAGCCTGGATGTCCCGTCGCTCCAACAAAAACTCATCAGCTTGCCGCTCACATGAGTTTCAAAATCCCATTCAAACATGCTATCCTCATCACGTCTCTCTGCAAACAACTGCAATAAAGCATTCGCATCACCATTTTCAATTCTACATCTCCTCTCCCTCTGAATGAAATTGAAAGCATCTGTCTTTATGCATTCCAGGTTCTCTACACCCCCAACTTCTTGGGCTAGGAAGTTAAAAGCGTCTTTTGGTCTAATCCCAGATTGTGTCATGGATCTAAGCACATTTGCATTTACTTCACTTATCTTTCTGCTGGAACGCAACAAGTGCTTGTCACCGGGGTTCGCTAGTGAGTTGTTATGCGATTCAATTAATTTTTTAACTGTCCAATTGTCTTCCTCAACAACTTTGTATCGAATCATTGCAGGACAACCTATTCTTGTTTCTGCTCTTCTATATTTAACAGTTTCTGTAATCTTCAACTCTTTCTTGAAACCTGTTTTTCCACATACGAAGTCCTTCGACTTGATATTTCTGGTGTTAGTCCAAAACGTAGCGTGATCCTTACGAACACTGAATCCGATATGATGAGTGTAAGCACAATATACTTCATAAGCTTCTTTCTCATTGTGGACCAACGTTTCGAGTAATATGTTTCCTCTTTGCTCGATACAACTAGCATTACTCTCACTAAACTGCAAGAAATATAATAAAATGGTAGACTCAATAGAAAGCTCAAAAAATATCCCTAAACTTCATAATGACATCTCAAAATAAAAAATCTTCAACTAACCTAAAATCATATACCTCTAAAAACTTGAGTTTAATGAAGGATATATTAATTACTCCAATGTTTAATTCACTGTTTTTATTACACATAATACCATGCAACTATGTAAACATGCCTCCATTTAAGAAAACCATAAACTAATAATAAGAAAACATACAAAAAACAGAAGAAACATAACACAACATGCATACAAAAAATAGATATATCGTAAATATAAGAAAATCATAACAGTAAAGAACATAAAAGAAAACCCTAAACTAATTATTATAACAACACATCTCCAAACATGCCTCCATTTTAAGTTCCACTTCTTCTGTCCTGTCCGGATAACGTCCATCTTCTCCTTCTGCGTCATGCACTGCGTCGAACATAAACTGGCACTCTCTGTAGTCGTACTCCATCTTCAAGGTCAAGAGGTCAAAAAGCTTGAAGTTGCCGGTGCAGGAGAAAATGGCCAGAGAACAATGAAACAGTAAACCTAACTGCTTAAATACCATGCTTCGCGCTCACCAATTTAAATCATGTACAGTGTAGTTACATTTACGGTACAAGGACGGTTGCAACTGAAGGAGCATAATCCTACGTTACATGGCAGTTACAACATGGGTACAATCTCTAATCTATGCGGTTACAATCGTTGTTCTACTATACGGGCTTCAAAGTCTATTATATGGAGGTTATAATCGAGTTACAGCGATATTAAAAAGTTACTTCTGCGGCGTTCATCATTATATGGAGGTATATAACGAGTTACAGTGATAGTACAAAGCTACTTCCGCAGTTTCAAGCAGGTTACACCCACGGAAGATATATCTGGGGTATATCACGGTTACAAGCGCATTACAAGGCCCTGTACCTCAGAAGGTATATCTTGGCTATACTCCAGTTACAAGAGCGTTACTTGGACCTGTACCGCGGAAGGTACATAGCTAGTATATCCTGGTTACAATTGGATTGCAGCAGGTCGACCACGGGAGATATACAAAGGGTATATCGGAGTTACATATCAAGGTACAAAAGAGTTATTCCATGGGTCGGGTAACGGGTCACACACGGATATATTTTGATTTATTATATTTATTTAATGCAATGGGCCCACCAAAGATTATGTGGCGTCTTCTGATTGGATATCGCACGCATCGCTGCGTGCTTCTTACGTAGGCAAATTTTTTCCCCGAGAAGGAGGAGTTCGGGCAGAAGATGTCAGGGAGAGAAGTCAACTCTCTGTCACGTGCAGGAGAGGGTGCAGCGAGGAGTTTGGGTAGGAGATGTCGGCCTGGGTCGCGAATGGGAGGAAGGGAGAAGCCATGGGTGCTTGAGCTAAATTAGGGATTTAGGATTTTGAAAAAAAAATGCTTCTCTTTTTTTATATATAATATTTAATGCTTTAAAATCCTTTAATTCCTGTGTTATTCATCTATGCATGTAACTATAGCAAAGTGCATGTTCTTTCTAGGTAAATCCGACATTATAAATGCACCGGCATAATCCATTTCGTCATCCGAAGTCATTTGGACAACCTCGTCGACGATCGGATCAAAAATACTTCAAATTTGGTTTTCGTCAAAATTTCAGTTCGCGATCGATCATTTCAAAAAATTATTTAAGCTTTCGACAAATAACGATGCAGACAATGTGAATTGTGGTATTTGAACGTGTCGACTGAACGAATTGCAAAGTTTATGGGCGCGAAGGTGAAAATTGTGCAAAAGACCATCCTAAGGCCTAAAGGTCCTATAGGGAATCCCTTTGAGTTCCCTCATGTTAGTTTCAACCTTTTCAGTGCTAGAGGTCAAGAACCACACGCGAAACTTCAAAAGAGTATAGAAGCGGTTTGAATTTTTAAAATGAGGTGGGTCCCATTTCTAAGGATCTAAGATAGTCGAAGGGATAATCATAATGCTAGACCCTAAATCCTAAGAAGAAACTAAACCTCACAAAAAATGAGGTCAACACAACATCGAAGCTTCCACCACAAAAGAAAGAAAATAAAAAATGAAGCTGAGAGGATTAGAGGCCATTGTAGCATAGGGGCTGTTATTCCCTTTGTACCTTCTTCTTCTTCTATTCCTATTTTTTTTCATATATTGTTTGTCTCAAATTTGGGGACAAAATCCCTCGATCTGTTAACTTTGTATGACTTATTTTTTATCCCTTTGGGGACAGTTAATGCAAAGGCTTTTAATTTCGATTACATTTTGTCTATTTTTTAAGATGACATTGCCGAAAACAACCAATCTAATTTCGATCCCGTAGACAATTATCAAATCGTACACTATCCCGATGGCTCCAATAATGATCATAAATACATTAATAATGAAAATTATTTCAATGATAGCAAAAATAAAGATGACATTGCCACATTAACATTGCAAGGAGTGTGTATTTCCATAGGATTGGAATTATCAGACGCATAGACAAAAGAGTCAGATAAAATGTCTGAAGAAGCTCCACCTTCAACACAAGAACAAGAAGAAGTAACTAAAGTTCATCTATGGAGGGGGAAGTTCTACCTTCAAGAATAGCCCATATAGAGAAAGAAACAAATGGTTATGCCAGAAGATGCAGTTCCACTAGTGCAAGAAATATTAGCTCAAGAAAATACTGATAAGTCTTATAACAAAGTGGACTACATGGTTCTGCCCATTTGGGAAAATTACCAAAAAAAATTAACCATCTATCATGCCCTCATTCTCTTTAAGGAAATGAGGGATTCATTAATAGAAGCCCTTTTGGATCCTAAAATCTTTCTAGCTCAGCTTGCTAGTACTTCCTTAAATGAGGCTTATTCGTTGGAATGATCGGCCAAGGTTACATTTTCTGATAATGACTTACTAGTGGGCACAACAGAATAAAATCTCTCATTACATGTCAAGATAAATGTTGACAACATCATACTCTCAAGGGTGCTTATTGACTCCAGCACTTTGATAAACATTATGAATGTAAGAACTCTTGCTTATTTGGACATCAATGCTCATAGGCTAACGAAAGACAAGAAGATTCTATGAGAATTCAACCAAAAAGGAGAAAGAGTCGTAGGGTAAATCACATTACTCCTAAAAATTGCTGATTTTGTGATAATGGCCAAACTCCATGTCATAGACTCCAAGACGTCATTTAATGCAAGATGTTTGATTTTGTGAATACAAGATGGATCCTTCTTTGCTACACCAATGTATCAAATATCCACACAAAGGACTAGAATATTGTATTAAAGGAGATTTGCAGCCATTCTCGGTACATGAGATCGGCATACATGAAGATACGACATTCTACACCCCTTTAAAGAAGACAACTTTCTCTAGAGATGTGATGATAAATGCAGAAGAAAAAGATAAAATTAAGAAAATGGATGAAAAAGATATTTTAGAAGAAAAGAAAATTGAGAAGTACCATGCTACGACTCAACCAAAGAGTGAAGACCCTTGCAAAATTCGTGCCCGAGGTCAAGGCTGGGGAGGAAGATGAGGGAATGAAAACCTAACTGTTGAAGTAAAGAAACTTTCAAAGATTAATATCTACTTGGACTCCAATTTTGAGGAAGAAAGAAAGAGAAAAACAATAATGGTGGTAGCTCAAAAGGATCCACAGTTCAAAAGATCTCTCGAAAATGAAGAAGAAAAGAAAGAATATGAGTCCATGTGTGAGAGAATCAATCATTATGTGCAAGCTATGACCCAAACTTCTATTTTCTCAAATAAAATTGAGAGTTTGGTGGTCAAAGAAGTACATGGTGAGGGTATAAAACCTATTAAGTTTCGACATGCTTCCTCTTCTTCTAGTTCTGAAATAGATGAAAATTTCTTAAAATTAATGGAACTTTTTATTGAACATTATTCCCCTTATGTTCAGAAGTTTGTTCAACATGGTTTAATACCAAAATAATGGTCAACCAACTGATCCCACCTCTTTGAAAAATTATGGAACAATCAACAATGAAACCCTAAAACAAAAGAAGGTGTTAGATTCGGTACACTAAAACCTCAGAATAACATATAATTTTGTTTTGTTGTCACCAAAGAACCTGATCTTAAATGTGCAGAAGCGCCCGATTCTAAAGAGTCTTCAATTGAAGATGTGCTATCGCAATTCAAAGAAGAAATCAAAATCAATTGTATATGAGCTAAAAAATCAACTTGGGAACAGAAGAAGAACCAAGGCCAACATTCAGCAGCTCCCTACTTAATGACATTGATGTAAAAGAAATACTCCAACTACTCAAAGAATATAAAGATTACTTTGTTTGGAGTTACAATGAAATTCATGGACTTGCTCCACATGTAGTAGTCTATAAACTAAAAAAAAACAAACTGTGATCCCAGTAAAACAAGCTCCAAAAAGAATGTGCATAAAAATTAAACAACAAATTGTGGCCGAGGTTAAAAAATTTATTGATGTCGGCTTTGTCCAAGAAGAAAAATATCTGACTTGGCTAACATAGTGCCGGTGAAAAAGAAAAATGGCCAAATTCAGATATGCGTTGACCTTAGAGATCTGAATAAAGCCTATCCAAAAGATGAATTTCCCTTTTCGATCCCAGAGTTGATGGTGGATATTGCGTCAGCACATGAAATATTCTCATTCATGGACAGATTGTCAGGGTACAATAAAAAATGTCTTTAGAAGATGAACCGAACACAGCCTTTCAAACACTCATCGGGATTTACTGTTATAAAGTAATGCCTTTTGTACTTAAGAATTTTGGTGTGACATATCAACAGACTATGACAAGAATCCTCAATGAACTCATCAACAACTAGGTCGAGTGTTATGTGAATTACTTAGTCATTAAATAAAAGGATGACCATGTGTACGATTTGAGAATCATCTTTGAACGATTATGAAAATCCAATCTGAAGATGAATCCTTAAAGAGTGTATTTGGTGTCACCTGAAGGAAATTCTTAGGATTTGTTGTTCGTCATTATGGGATCACCCTCTTAAGACTGAGGTGATCATAAATATGCCTCCTCCAAAGAATTTGACGCAACTACCATTTTTGTAAGGACAATTGGCATATATAAGATGTTTCATTTCTAACTTATCAGGTAGGTGTCAATCTCTCACCACCTTAACTATAAAAGATGCCAAATTTGTGTGGGATGATAAATACCAACATGCTTTTGAAAGCATCGAATAATATTTAATGGCATCTCTTGTTTTAGTAGCCTCTATCTTGGGAAGGCCTCTAATCTCTTACACTACAATTTTAAAAGACTCTCTCGGAGTTTTGCTAGCCCAAATCAATGACGAGGGTAAAGAAAGTGCATTGTACTGCCCAAATCATCGCCGCTCAAAAACTCAGGCATTACATGCTCTCTTATAAGGTGAATGTCATCTCAAGAATCAACCCTCTGCAATAGTTAGTGACTCGACCAACACTCTCTGGAAGATTGACAAGGTAGACAATGATATTGATCTAGTGTGACATAACTTGTGTACCTCTCCACACCGTTAAAGTTCAAATGCTGGCAAACTTCCAAACAGCACATTCAATACCAATATGGTCCCCTCTTAATGATGACCTACCCGAAAAACAGATATTGGAGCTCAAAGATTCTCATAGTCATCATTGGAAACTTTAATTTGATGGGTCTTCATCTGCTTTTAAAGAAAAATATATGTAGATAATCGTACCTGGAAAGGCAGGGATAGGATTGGTTTTCATTACTTCAGACTGAGCAATGATACCATTTTCTTATCACTTTACATAGCCTTGCACAACCAATGAAACTGAGTACAGATTGCTCATAACAGGCTTAAAACTTAAGATCTTAATGGAAATCAAGGGCATCAACATCTACGAGGATTCTTATCTCATCATCAATCATGTTGTTGGAAAGTACAAGACTCTGAAACCAAGGCTTGAACAATACTTTCACTGTACAATGAAACCTCCAAAACAAATCCCAAGTGTTACACTTTTTCAAGTTCTGAGGAAAAGCAACTCATTAGCAGACACTTTATCAAAGCTCGCAAAAAAAATTCTCCAACCCAGAAGAAGACCATGTTGTAATTTTAGTGCAAGGATGACAAGTTCTCTCCCAAATAAACATGGACAACCTTCATAAAATTGGTGTTGACGTGACAATAACAACTACCAACATAGAAGAATATAAATATTTGATGACAACCAATTATTGAATATTTACAGCCTAGAAGACTATTAGTAGACAGTTCAACTGCAAATTAAATTAAACAACAAGCATTGTCTTACGCCCTTGTGAATGATGTCCTCTACTGTAGTCTTTTAACCAGATGTGGTTGTGGTGTTTGAGCAAATCTGAAGCCTAAGATATTGCTAAGGAAGTCCATTCAGGCCTTTGCGGTGCACATCAATTGGAGCAAAAAATGAAAATAAAAATAAAAAGACTTAGATACTATTGGTTGGCTGTAATGACATATTGCTTAGAAGTTGTCAAGAAGTGTCACCATTGTCATGTGCATGGGGTGGTCTTACACCAACCTTTGAATATGCTACACCAAAAAATTGTGTCGTGGTCATTTGATTTTTGGGGGCACAAACATAGTGGGCTCTGTGGACCCTCCATCATCTAGAGGTCATCAGTTTATCCTTGTCACTACAGATTATTTCTCCAAATGGGGCAGAGGTTGTACCTCTCAGGGAAGTCAAAGCAAATCAAGTCTTCTTAATTTTTAAAGCAAAAATTTTTCACAGAATCTGAGTGCCTTGAAGGATAATCTCAGATAAAGGGACAACCTTCAAGAAAAAAAAATAAATAGCTTTGTTTTAAGTCATGGAATAGATTGAAAATATTAAACAATCTATTACCCCAAAGCTAACGGTTTAGTCGAAGCCTTTAAAAGGACTTTGGTTCAAATCTTGAAAAAGACATTAACTAAAAACACAAGACAGTGGCATGAGAAGTTCTTAGAAGCTTTGTGGGCTTACCATACTACAAACCGAACACCGACACTGTCAACATCGTTTGCTCTGATGTACGGGTCTGAAGTCTTACTTCCACTCAAGGAGCAACTTCCCCTCTCAGAGTAGTAGTTGCCAACAAGATAACTGAAAAATAAAATGCAAAATTATGGCTCAAAGAACTTGATAGTATGGAAGGAACTCAACAAAACTTTGAACTATATCAAGCAAAGAATGATACAGGCCCACAAAAAGTTGGTTCATTCAAGAACATTCCAAATCGGTGACTTGGTCTTATTACTTCAGAGACTATTCTTGCCCACCGTAAAATAGGTGGGAAATTCAACCCAACATAGAGGGTCTATTTATTGTCAAGAAGACATATTAAGGAGGATTCTACCAGCTGAAAAATTGTCAATGAGAAAGAATTATTCCCCCAATCAATGGAAGATATTTGAAAAAATATTATGCAACATGAAAAATTAAAAATGGCCTGCTTTGTAAACCAAGATGATTAAAACAAATCAATTAAAAAAATATGAATGAGTTTTGGTTTTTTCAATCCTATTTCACTTGCAAATTAAAATTCTTGTGTTTGGTAAACTTTCTTTCGTTCATTAGATTGGTACATATGAACCTCCCTCCGCAATGACAAATAAATCTCGGACTAATATATATAAAGAAAAAATATATATATATATATATATATATATATGAAAGTGACAAACAAAGTAAAACCAAAAAATGCATAAATAACTAAACAATCACCTTGACACTCGATATACACATTGACATTTTTCTTATGCTTCACAGGAAAATGTCGGAACCCATACTTGTTTACACTTTTTGTAGTGGTGTGTGCTTGGCCCATGACTGTAGGTGTATGCAAAGAGGAGTAGTGATTCATTCAACTTTGACATAGTGCAAATGGAACTATTGTATAATGGCCCGTTGGTGTCCATCATTGAACGAGAGGAAGTCAAAGAAAAAGAACCCATCTTGGAATTTTATGCTCACTCATAATAGAACATCAAGAGGAAGATGGAGTAAACAAAACAAAGATTAACTACTGATGGAAAAAGACTAAAATTAGTAGTATTCACCACTGCATAGGGAATTATGGATGCATCCTTAACAGAGCTAACCAAAATAAAAGTGGGGTTGACATGTACTCAATGAAGAAATCTGAATAAACGGTTAAAGAAAGTCAAAAGATAGAATAAATAGGAGCTACTGCTACAGCCCATGGAGGAGGATTTGATAGAGTGTGAGTTCCAGATTCTATAATATACCTTTGGGAAATCATACCCTATGCTTGGGATAGAAAACTTTGATCCCGAGGAAGACGATATGGAGAGGTGCATCTTCGCTCCAACTCCATACACTACACAAGTTGTTGATCCCATGGTGCTTGATAGAACATTTTTAAAGAATAAGTGGGGCATAAACATACCCTTATACAATAGTTCTTCCAGTACTTCTGAAAAGTCAATGGCAGGAAGATCAACATATTGGAGGGTGTGCAACTTTTCACCAGGGTATTTAATAAGGAAGAACAAGAGATCATTGTTGAACATGTGATAGAGGCCCACGACAGAGGGTGAGCTAGGTATTTAAAAAGGAAAACTTATTCGGAGCCAAGCCCATGAAAACAGGAAAAAAGCGTGATCGCCATACAAAATGATTGCTGATATAATGTTGTTGTGGACAGAGACGGAAATCCTTCAGGCATCTTAAGATATGATCAAGTAGATCTGATGCCAATAATATTAATTGAAATAATCAAGTGACTGGTTTAGTGGAGTATACTACCTCTAGGTTGCATCCTTGACATTTGTATCATCAATATTTATGAAGAGGGAGATTGTATTTTGCCTCACATTGACCACCATGATCTAGAAAGACCATTTTGCATGATTTCTCTGTTGAACGGATGTGCCATTTTATTCGGGATTGAGATACAGGTTAGAGGACCTAAAGAATACAGTGGTTCATTCTAGATAACCCTCTTGCTTGGATCTTTGTTGATTCTACAAAGAAACAGGGCCAACGTGGAAAAACACGGCCTTCAAGGGGCGACCAACAGAGGATTTCAATCACACTCAAAAGAATGCAACATGACAAGCGTCCAGTAGACTACCAGCCCAAGCTGGAACTTCAGGGACTGCAGCCTCTATAGCTATCGTGACCGGTGAGCACACGAGCACCTAAGATATACCCAAATAAGCTTACCTTTGGTAGTACCTCAGAGTGCAAGGTATTCACGGTATGCCCTGTAGCAAAAGAGATCACTACGTGATGAGGAACTTAACAGATCAGTACGACACACATTGACAAAGATATGACATGTATGATGCTAGATGTTGTTTGATGTCTTTGTTATAAGAACATTATGTTTGATGTAGTATTTATATCTTTTGATATTATGATAGTTTCATTGATGTATTTTGGACATCTCTTTTTAAGGGAGAAATGAAGTTAAACATCCTTTCTCTACAATTGGTTTGCTACCACTGACAACTTCTCGTGCAGGATCAGAAAGGCCAAAGCAGACACCCATGAATAAAACATAATCTATCATTAACTATAAAGTAAAATAAAATCTTGTAAAATGATGTAAAATCAATTCTCAACAGCTGCACCAACTAAAGGACAAATATGGGTAAAGCGTAAATTTCTTTCAGGTGGCTTAAACCCAGCAAACAGGTTAAAACCTTTAAATCAATCTTGAACGACATCACTAACAAAAAAAGACAACAATGGGAAAAGTGTAATTTCCCACGGGTATCCTATTCCCAACAACCTTTAAAAATTTTGTAATAATAATTCTTATACAAATCATCCCTGTGTGACTTCACACGGCCTCTTCTTGCTAATAGGATCTATAGCCCTCCTAACACGGAATCACGGCATTGCTCCAGCTTACCTGTTCCCCTTTTAGTTAGATTATGAGTCCATCAGCATTCCTTCCTAGTGAGTTGAAGACATGACAATCAACATCTTTCAGGATTAGTATAAGACCTCCTTTAATGGGATATGTCATCTATCAAACTTTTTCCGCTATTGGTTGGAAGGCCTTCATGACACAAAATCACGGCTTTGCTCTAGCCTGATCTCTTTTTAGTTAGGATATAAGTATATAAGAATTCCTTCCAAATGAGATAGGAACATGACATTTGACATCCTTTGAGAATTAGCATAAGTCCCCCTTCAACGGAATACAACATCCGCTCTCTCTTCTGTTAATGGGATCTATAGCCCTCCTGACTCAGAATCACGGCTTTCTTCTAGCTTACATGTTCTCCTTTTAGTTAGGATATAAGTCCATCAGCATTCCTTCCTAATGACACAGGGACACGATAATTGACATCTTCTAGAATTGGTATAATACCTTCTTCAATGGAACATGACATTTATTTTTTTTCTGCTAGTGAATGTAAGGCCCTCTTGACACGGAATCACGTAAATCATCTAGCTTGCTTGTTATCCTCTTATTTATATTGTAAGTCTATTGACATTCCTTCCTAATGAGAAAGGGAAAATAAATTGACATTTTGAGACTAATAAGACCCATTTATTGGATCCCAAAATCCTTTCTCCAACAATTTCAGAAAGCGGATATAAGACTCTTCTGACACGGAATAACGACATTTCTTTTTTGAGCTATCTAATCTTCTTGTGCAAATTCTTGCACCGAAATCTACAACAAAAACTACAACATTTATCAAGCCCTTTCCCATAACATTTCTAACATATTGAAGTGCTCTATGACTTGACTGACTAGTTTGGTCAACACCTATATGGTACCCAAGCCCCCAATCCTTAGTTGAGTGGGTTTAGGGTTTTGACTGGGTAAAGAGCCCAAATTGACCACCAGGGGCTAAATATGTATTAAGTGAACCTAAATTGACCACCAAGAGTTAGACATGTCTTAAGTGAAGCCAAATGACCACCTGGGGCTAGACATGCCCAAGGTCTCCCAAATCAACCCAAAACCCTAGGGACTTGCATATGGAACTGATCCCGGAAATATAGTTGTGTAAAAATTTAAAAGTTGACTCTGCTTTACAACGATGCCAAAAACTTAATATGTTATTTTATGAATAAGAAATTTAATTAAATTATGTTGGGATTCTACGCAAGTATATGTATCGTTATAAAGTAATGTAAGACTTTCTATTTAAGCCCAAATATCAATCTCACGAGGAAGGTTTAAATTTAAAATTATAAATTAACTAGAAAATTCACAGAAATTAAACAAAATTACTGTCATTAATTTCGAATTGTTTGAGACACTATCAAAACTAAGTCATTAACTACTAGCAAAACTAAAATGCAAAGTTTAAACTTTAACTACTAAATTATGTTTATGTGATGAAGTTTTCTAATATGAAAAAGCATCTTTCCCCACTACAATGAGTGTTTGGTAAAATGAGATTAGATAAATGGTTTAAATTTGTGTTGTGTCAAATATGAGTAATTTTAATTCTCTACCCTTATTCAGTATTATAGAGAATAATTGGCTAACCTCAGGTTTAGTCCCTAAATCCATGGTTAGGCTGGGAGGATACTGACTCTCACTCTAGAGCTCCCACTTCCCTTTCCCTGAAGGCTAACATTCACATTCACTTTAGTTCTTAAACACACTAATACCGAATTGGGGATTTTAGTCTGTCACCCTAAAATGAAAATTAACAGGAAAAATTGAGGCAATAAAATTAAACCTTAAAATGATAATTCACATCTTTAAGAGCCCTAAAATAAAAAAAATAGAAAATCAGTGGTAAAATTATAAAAATTAAAATTTACACTTTAGCCCAAAACTTGTTTCCAAAGCTGGTTTAACACATTAAACCAATCTTAAAACCTGATCTTAAGGGATTAAGAGCATGGTTATCTCCTTTAACTATATGGTTGCCCCTAATGACCTAGGGTTAGCCTAATTTGACCCTAAGCCAGGTTTAGGCTTAACCTAATTCAAGCTTAAACCCAATAGGTTCACACCTAGACTTGCCCTAATTGAGGTTAAAACTAAGTTCATAGTAGGTTTAAATCGAAAACTTCTTTTTTTTAAGCCTAATCTTATATTAGGCTTAAACCTCAACCCACAGTCTACTTTAACTTAGAATTAGCCCATAAACCTTTGGTCAAATCCAAATTAGACCTAAATCCATCCCCAAGTCCAACTTAACATAAATTAGACTTAGTTCGGAATCTTAGGTTCAACCCAAATTGGACATGAACTCATTTCTTTTGTCTAACTCATCTTGGACCTAACCCAAACCCTAGGTCCAACCCAAATTAAAACCAATTGACCCTTTAGGTCAACCAACATTAGACCTAAATCCTAAATCTTAGGTCCAACATAAATTGAACCTAACCAATCCTTTAGGACTAAATCATCTTAGACCTAACCCTAACCCTAGGTCTAACCCAAATTGGACTTAACTTAAACTTTAGGTTTAATTAACGTTAGACTTAAACCTAAACATTAGGTCCAACCTAAATTGGACTGAACCCATATTTTAAATCTGACTAACATTAGATCAAAACCTAAACTCCAGGTCCAACCCAAATTGGATATGACCTCAACTTTAGGTTTAACCAATATTAAACATAAACACCAAATCCTAGGTCCAATCCAAATTGGACCTAACATCAACCATAATTTTAAACCACATTAGATTTAAACCTAAATTGAACCAATCCTTAAGTCCAGCCCAACTTAGACCTAACCTAAGTCTAACTGAACTTAGACTTAGACTTAATTCAAATTGCACCCTTTTAGTTCTAGCCTAACCTAGACCTAACCAAGTCTAACCAAAATTAGAGTTAGTTCAAGCTAAATCCATTTAGGTCTAACCTAGACCTAATCTAGGTCTAGCATAGACTGGTTCACCTGGAGCTCTAATATGCCTAAGTCTAATATAGACCTAGTTTAAAGACTTAACTACTGAATCAATATGAACTAACTCAGGTTAACCCTAATCAGCTAAACCATTAGGTCAACCTGACCTACTCGAGTTAACCCAATTCAAATAAACTACTTAGTCAACCAAACCAAGCTCGAGTTCACCCAATTCAACTGAACTACTAGGCCAACCTGACCTAACTCGGGTTAACCCAATTCAACTTAATCACTGGGTAAACCCGACCTAGCTTGGGTTAACCCAATTCAAGTAAGTCACCAAGTCAACTTGACTTAACTCAAGTTAATCTAATTCAAGTGAATGACTAGTTCAAACCCAACCTAATGGGTTAACCCAATTCAACTGCACCAGTGGGTCAATCAAACCTAACTCGGGTTAACCTAATTTAATTGAATCACTGGGTTAACCCAATCCAACTTAGGTTAACCCGATTTAACCGAACCAATGGGTCAACCCGACCTAACTCTAGTCAACCTAAGTCAACCAAACCACTGGATCAACACGACCTAACTCGGATCAACCCAATTCAACTGCACCACTAGGTCAAATCGACCTAACTTGGGTTAACCCAATTCAATTGAACCACTGGGTCAAACCGACCTAACACAAGTTAACCCAAAATCACCGATTCAACCTTACCTGACTTGTTTTAACCCAATACAACTGAATTAACCTCTAGGTTAGCTTGATCTAACTCAAGCTAACCCAAAATCAACTCAAACCACTGGGACAACCTAAACAAACTCAGACCAACCTAAAGGCAACTTTTCTTCAAGACGAAGCGACAAAAATCTGATCAACCTGACTTGAGACTCAACTTCAAGCTTGACTTAAGTCTCATATTATGTTTAATTAAGGATTGATTTAAGTCCAACCCAACCTAGACTTAAACAGACAACTCAAGTCTAAATTAACTTGTGCTTCACCAAAGTTTAATTTAACAAAAACTTGATTTAATTTAGGGGTTTAACTTTGATCAGCCATGCTCAACTTGCTTTTCTTTTAAGTTAACCCAACTTGGTTTAACTTGGCTTATCTTAAGTCAATTTAAACCAAGTAAGACTAGTTTGACCCCAATTGAACAAAGTCAACCTGAGTCAATCTTATTATACTTTGGTCAATTTAAACAGGTTTGAAGATAATCCGGAGAAAACCAGCCTAACTCAGGTTTACTTAGATTACCAAGAGTCTCATCTTTAGATCAGCACTATCCAACTTGAACTAATCTAAAATCAACCTAGACTTAGGTGAATGAAGGTTAAGTAGGGTTTGAACTCTCACACGAGAATTAAAGCACACTTAGCCTCAATCAAAGAAACTTGGGGTAAAGTACCAAACCAACCTAAATGAAATGACATAAAATTTACTAAAAAAGCTAATATAACTTAAACTTAAGAAAATTTAACTTAGTTTGAGAAGATATTTTAGAGGAGGCGACCCATGGCTACTAACAAAATATCTTCTAGTCACTTATGACTAATCAAACAAAAACCCCAATGACCCTAGGATGACAGATCCATGAGATCTTAACTGGGTAATTTCAAACAATAAAAATAAAATGACAAAACAAAAAAAAATTAATTAGCTAATAAGTCTTAAGTAATCTAAAATTTTCAACCCCTAAAATTTGAAAAATACATTAAAACTTAAATGAAACCTTAATGAATAAAGATCACTTAACACAGCTTTAACCCCAGATACCTGAATCTATGAAGACCTTTTGGAATACACAATTTGTTGTTGCTGACCAGAATCTTCTGGTCATAGTAGGTTTGACCACCTCTCAGACTAAGTAGATCAGGTTACTCAACGACCCAGGGACAACGGAGCTATTAACATATTGACCATATTGTCTAAAATAATAAAAAAAATAAAAATTTAAAAATTAACAAACAAACTAGAACATAATTTTCTATTAACTTTGTTTTGAGGGACTACTGATGACAAAAGGCGGACGTCGCCCGAGATTTAGCTTGCATGTTATTAGGGTATGCTAACCCTATTTTGCAGGGATGAACATTCAAAACTCGGAGCAACAGAATGAACCTCAACTAAATCATTAACGACAAAATAAAGCTATAGGATAGTTTAGAATCCTTAGAGATCTGCTACCTTTAAAATAGGACTTTGACATTCCTTTCCTTAACAATGATATTGAACTTTATGAGAACAAACTATAATCTCAATAAGGAGTTTTCTTAAGTAGTCTTAACTACTTAAGATGTAATTAACTAATGGGATTTGTCCCTATAGGAGGATGTGAACCTTATAACAAATGTATCAACCTGAATTCTCTGGTAATTAGGTTTGATAAGGTTTCTTTTGTAGTTGTGTCTTTAAAGCATACTAAAGAGATCTCACTTTGGATTTAAATTTTGGAGTAATCAATGCAAAAATTTACCTTATGAAGGCTTCCCGTACATTTCTTTTATTTGTTCCCAGTATTGTCTGCCCTAGTCCTTCGATTTCTTATTTCTTAGTTCATCTATATGATTTAAGATGGAGAACTAGTCAGAGAAAAAGGGCAATAAAATATAAAACAAGTTGGCGACTCCTCAACGATAATGATGACATCAAGCAATCGACAAAATGAAGACTGGCGACATACGACGAGTGGAAACATAAGTCAAATAAATTTAATGAGTAATCAAAAATTTATTTGACATCACACTATCACAATTTCTTATGAAGAGTCCAAGATTTATTTGAAATTCCTAAAAACTGTTCATTATTTTATAATTTCATTTTAAATTTTGATATATTATTGAATGAAAAATATTAATAAATTACAAAAATTAAAAAATATCAAATAATTCAATAATTCCTCAAAAATTTATAAATTATTCCAAAGGTTGTTTTTTTATTGTATTATTCAATTTCATTGAATTTTGAGTTAAATTTTGATAATTCCTTGAAAGAAAAATAAGTAATAAATTAAAGAATTAAAAAAAATAAAAAATCCAATACTTCCTCAAAAAATTATACATTTTTTTAAGGTTGTTTTTATAGTATTATTCAATTTCATTGACTTTTGAGTTCATTTAAACTCAAAGCAAATTTAATAAAAAGATAAATGATAAATAAAATTCATGAGTCTACAAATCTTTAAATAAAAATTAAAATTTATTCGAAATGTATAAAATACACATATATGTGCTTTTCATGTGTTATGAAATGACATTTCACCAATTTGGGTGATTTTTTTTAATTTTATAGTACCTATGATCTCTTAACTTATAGGTTTACTTTAAGAAAAACTTGTATGTTTAAAGACATTCTTTGGAATCTAAAAACAAATTCAAATAATAATTCTTAAAAAATAAAAATAAATTATATTAGTCATTTAAATTTAAACCACTCATTATAAAATTAAACCCTAAGTCAAATTTAAACAAAAAAAATTGTAGGCCTAATTCAAACCAACCACATAGTATAAAACAAACATTAGACTTATTTTGTATGTGGCATCAACTCTAATCTCAAGTTATGATTATTTGCTCAATTTTTGGTTGTGTGTGCTAATGGAATGTTTTTTTGTGATGCTCTATGATGTTTTGTAATGGTTGTAATAATGATATATATATATATATATATATATACATATATATATTTGGATTATATACTTTCATATGCTACCTTTATTTTGTAGAGGTTGTAGAAAGCTTATATGTTGTAATTAAGTGTAGGTTTCCTTTTATTTGGAGTCGATATTTAAAGTTTATCTAAGTCTAGTTTGGCTTGTGGGTGGTAACAAAAGAAACCCTGGATCAAATCAAAGAAGCTGAAAAAGTTAAATGAACCAAATAAAAGCAGAAGAACCAAGTATGTAGTAGGATGAACCCTTAAATGCAGATAATTCTAAATAAAACATTATGATGCCTTGAGGACCCAAAAGAAAGAGCTAAAGACTTCATATGAATACTCAATCAATCTTGTAGCTTTAGGTTAGTTATGTAAGGGCAAATTTCAACTGCTTATTTTATCTTTCTTCTAAGGTATATTGTAGAATTCGCCTGCACCAACTTTTAGTTATTTTTTTGGGGTTGTTTTATTTTTCCTTTTTTTTTTTTTTTTTGCTCGTGTGATTTACTTAGATTACATGCTTAAAAATATATATTTTTCCTATTTTTTCACTTCATTGTGCTTGTTCAAGATTATGTGTGATAGACTTAGAAATATAAGTTCTATCCAACTTAATAACTAAAATAAAATTAATTCAAAACTCAAAATAAAATCAATTGAAACATAAAAAATTAATCAATAATAATCATTTAAAAACACTTAAAATGAATAAATCATTTGTTCTTGCATTTTGATTCTCCTCTTTCCCCCAGTAGTTCATCCATTACATACTAACAAGAATAATATCCAACCTTCTTGAGAAATTCTAGTTAAAATTATAATTAGTTGTATGCTATAAAATTCGTTTCATGCATACATAAATTAGTCATATGCATTTGGCCTTTAAAAAGGAATTGAATAAATAATTTTTTTAAATTACAGAGTTTTATATTAACTAGAAGCATTGTGCTCCAGTCCTAATCATGCAGCTTCTCTATTAGTTGAGTTATAAATAATATTTTTCTCTTTAATTAATAAAAGACTTACCTATCTTCCATTTTATTTGACTAAACTTCATAAATTTGAGATGATTAGATAGGCTTAATCAGCTATCCTTTACCAGAACGATTATAAATCCAATAAAGTCAGACTTATTTCAGCCCTAGGTTAGGATAAACTTTAAAAGTCCATTGTTTGTAACTAGAATAAGTTTGAGAATCTATTTTGATACAAACTCTTACCCAGGTTTAGGTTTTAAGATAAATTATTTCGCTACATCATAAGTCTTTACTTTATAGGCTTTTTCATAATCTTGTGTTTTTATGATAAAAGTTCTAACTTTCTAAAATGAATTCAAAATTAAAATTTATAAAACCTGTTAGAGAATAGTTAGTACTCAGCACCTTTCTCCCAATGAATTTTTGCAAAACTATTCAAATTTAATCCTTTTTAATTGGATTTTAAAAATAACAATCTTAAAATATAAGCTTTGAAATATATTATAATACAAACCAACACCTTAATAAAGAGTATTCTTAGGATATGATATCTCTTAAGATATAATTATCTATAGTCTTACCTTTATAAAGTACATGTACCCAAAATTAAAATAAGCCTCATTTTACCTAAATTAGGGAGAGAAATCTTTAATATTTGCGAACTCATAAATTTTGAATTTTTATTTAAGTGATTGAATCCATTATAGAGTAGTGCTATATCTTTCAAGATAATATATTATTCTTAATATCTTATTTGAACATCTAAGTAGAATTATTCAAAAATATATGTGATGGTATATTTCTTTTGCATGTATTATCCTTTGGCTTGTTAACACCTAAAACATTGGGCCACCAATTTTTGAAAACCTTGCTTAAGTGAGTGCAATAAAATTTAAAATTCTATTTAAAAGATGGTCCTGTTATTTTTAAAATGTCTAGCTATTTCTTGAGAATGCAGTCTAGAGATTAAAAGTTTTTTAAGTGCATTTCTAGAAATACAAAACTATTTTCCTTTATATAAATATATATCAATATAAATATTATTCCTTGTAGAGCCAACAATGTACCTATTACTCACCATTAAAATGTTATGAAAATTAAGACATGGTGTTCATTGTTTTAATCATATCCTAAAATTTTTAGTTCGAGGGAGAAAATAGTTAAAGTTACCCAAGAATAATCACCAGTGATTTATTTTCAATTAAAAGTTTATGTTATGTTTGAGGACAAGGGAATAACATTGAAGAAAATAAATCCATTTAGCATTAACATGAATTAACTTGCATTAGTTATTGATAAATTTTAGGGAATTCTAATCTATGTTAAGAGTGAACTCCCAATATAAGAGATATTGAAGCTAGTATCTTAAAGTTTGGTTGAAAATACAAAATTTTTATCATATTTGATGTTTCATTGCTTTGCCTCATTCAACATCTCACTAGAAACTTATTAGATGATTTATTTTATACTTAACATTCCACCAATTCTATTTCTAAAAGCATCAGAGATTACTTCAAAATTTGTAGAAAAACCAACCAACATAAAAATAGGAACCAATGTAGTTTAAATTTTTATCCTGATCTAGGCCATTTTGTGCTATAGGAGTCAAAGAAAATTTTTCTATTTTTGTAACATTAGTGGTTTTAAGCAAAAACTAATTTAAATTCCTTAATTAATTACTTGTTAAAAATAGTTAAGCTATGCAAACTTCTTACTTCAATGAAATAAGATAGCTTACATTTTGGAAGGATATTGCTTAATTCTAGCAATGAAAATTAATGAATCTTTAAGAGATTACTTAATTTTACTAGAAGAAACACTCTCTAGTTGATATATAGTCTTTTCTAAGGGAAGTTGATATTAGGATAAAAAATGAAAAAACTATCACTATCAATAATGTTTCCTACAATAAAAAAATTGAAGTTAAGTTCATTTCTTTACAATGGGTTTTGAGTTGTAGATCATAATTGATTTTATATTATACCAAGGTTGGTATCCTTTTCAAAGATTTGACGGGAACAAATTTAATAAAATTATGATTATATTTATTTATTTATTTTTCTATGGACTAGTCATAGCAACTGAAGTATCTAATAAAAAGTGAGCAATGTCCATGGAAGTACATCACACTAAAATTGGTCTTCATGACGAGAAAAAATTTTTGTACGTAAGACGTACAGAAAGCTGCGTACGTCAAAGGTTATTCAGAGAGTATTGGAGGGTTATAGCTAGGTTACACCCCATGTAACATCTCTATAACTACCTATAACCGCTCAATACCCTCTGAAAAACCTCCGACATACGCAGCTCTGCCTACGTCTTACGTACGCAAATTTTTCTCCTTCATAACGGTCACAAAACACCTTCATGTGAAATGACAATTAATATCATTCTAAAAAGGGATATGTTGGACTTAAAATTCCTCTTTATATGATATAGCCCTTGTGGAATCTACCAATTTAAGTCGCACTGAAAACAACACAAGTAATTAATTCCGTACCACATTGAGCAAAATAAAACATAAAACTTTGAATAGAAGAAAGTGCATAAAAATTAAAAAATGGCCCATAATTGAAGCAACTACCTTTATACTGTGCATACAATATGCCCTATTTAACAATGGGCTTGATAACTCAAAGGCAATTTAAAAAAAAAAAAATTAGAAAAATTACATAAGACAACAAATTTCATGCAATTCCTCTGCCCAAGTTCAATCTGCATTCAGAAATCAAATGCATAAAATCAATGTGGACAAAGCATTTCTGTTGTACAAAAAAAAAATTTCTAAGCATGTGGCTATCCCTGAAACTGTACACGTAAAACTCACCCAATCATAGGAGATTTCAGAGCTTGTCCTTGGAGTTTGATGATTCACCAAATATATTCGGGCATTCATCCCACTTGTTCAGCTCCCTAGCTTCCCAGTATCCTCCAACATAACGGTAAGTTCCCTCCTCATTCTCCCTCTTGAACCACCTTGGCTTCCATCCATCCTCTTGAAGTTTCGTTGACTGTGGTGAAAGAATGGAGGTCCAACAAAATAAAATTACAAAGAGGAACAAACAGTTTCAGAAGTTATTAGTGGCTTCAACTAATGCCTTTCATAAAGCTTCGGTATTTGATTTAGCTAGTTATATATATATATATATATATATATATATACACTATATCTTTTTTAAAGAGTTTGCTAAACTATAAACATTCGCAGCTCCGGACGAGCAACCTCACAGACCATTATATCTTGCTATCATAGAAATCTTGGCCAAATGGTTTGAAAACCATTATCCACATGATCAATTGTTAAACTAAAATTTTAAATGAAGGAAATTTCCTCAATATAAATAGCTAAAAGAAAATTTAAAAGTCAAAACTTTTTTGAAGTATAAAGAGATTAAGAGTATTTTTCTCAAATTTATGTGGGGCTAGAGCATCTCCAAATCCCCTTCGGTTAAACTACTGTACATGACAACGATAAAAAAAGTTAAGAAATAATACTTCAAGGAATAAAAACCAATATGGCAATCTATAAAAGCTGACATCATAAAAAGTGGGAGAAGAATTACCATTCGTTGCCTCTTCTCTAGGCGCAGTTTTTCTTCATTTGCCTTCTCATATTCTCCATTTTCTAGATAACGCTGGTCTGGCCTTAGTCTTGAATCAGTAGGTGGGAGTCTCTCCTTGATTCATCATTAAAACATTGAGGTTACAACTTACAAAATTACACATAGTACGTAAGAAGGTAAAAAATAAAATAAAATAAAGGGAAATCAATTGGTTTGATGCAAATTCTTACCAGCAATCCAGGTGTTAATTCATTTAGTGTAATTGCAAATGATGTCAAGTTATACCGAGTAGGGTTTGCAGGAGAATCATTTTTTTTCCATAATAAGGATGCATCACCGGGTGCAACAGGAAACTTGATCTTAGAAGCATCATATCCATTAATGTAATACATATAATCATCCCATTTACCCAGCAATGTAGCAACTTTAACTCCCGTTCCATCCTCAACAAATCCTTGCACCTGTACACTATAGTTAGATTGCAAGCACAATAAACCCTTATAGAAGATATTGTACATTACTTCATGCAACTTATATTCTAACCTGCCTAGGGTTTTGGTTCAGGAGTGTGTGGTCTTTGAATTTGAGTTTACACGAGTATTGGCGGTTCCCATGAATGTTCATTGTTCCATGGTGATCACAGTATACTTTACCAAGAATGAGATTGTAAATAGTTGTTGTGACCTGGGCTTATAAGACGTTAGCTACACTCCCAACTTTAGAGAAGTAGATAGCAAAGAGTCAACTTAAAACTTTAAGCACTCACCTTACTCCACTGAAAGACTTCACCATCATCAAATTCAAGGGTTAAAACACCTACAGGATCCAGCTGGATCGACTGCCCCCAAAATTTACTCTTGAGATTACTGTCACCCCAGAATTTCCACCCATTCCCTTCGCAATGGCAGGCAACCAGCATGGGGTGATGGCTAACCTGTCAAAAGCCGAGAGAATGAAAAGCAACACATTGAAGCATATAAAATGACTCGATCATTTGAACCATAAATGTTATTCGAACCCACCAAAAAGAAAATTGCACATACAAACCATTAATCAGGTAGAGAAGAGTAACATTTGGTCTTTACTCAAAGGAAATTGCATGCTACCATTCATCAGCCAAATTACAAGCAAAATAAAATTAACTACGTTTTCCTAAATCATCCAGCTATTTAAAACAATAATATACAAACTTCATATTGTGCAGCGATTAACTCTTAAAACTTTGGGCAGTTAGCTCATTAAACAAAGAGCAGAGTCAAGGAAGCGTTTTAAGCTTAAATTATGTTCATTAAAAAAATAAATTGCATTATAGACCCTATGTTTAAACCTCAAGTTTGAGGTGAGGCTAATGATAACTATGCAAATCTGAACTAGTTTGCTAATAATTGAATCCCAATTTGATACAAATGAGGAAGAAAGCTGAAAAAAGCATCCATGTGAACCCATAGAACTAATACAGAGCACAAGATAATGGCTTGAGCTTCAATAATCCAAGGCTCTATGCTAGATATCCAATTTATCTAAATCAACCTTAATAGTAAGAAAAAGTTTCATTTTCTTCTTTTTACTTCCTTCTTCTTGTACATCAAACTACTAAAAAATGAAAGAAAATAAATAAAAAAATAAAAACTACTATAAAGTTCCAGAAAAAAAAAAAGGAATACTTAACAGGGTAGCCTGCCAGTTTACAAAATAAATGTGATACAGTTCATATCAAATTAAAATACATGTTCTCCATTACAGTTATAAACTGAATTGACCGTGACTAATATATGTGAAAACCCTTAACACTACTAAGCATGTGTGGAACCAGATTAAGGCTTCATTTGGGGCTGCTTTTTTCACGCGGAATGACCCCAAACCGCGACATTTTACTGTTTGTCTTGGAGCTTCGCGGCCAAACGACGCAAACGCGGGCGAAAAGCGAGCCGCGGGATAAACCCGGCGGCCCTAGCTTTCGCTCAAGGACATATGAAAGTGTCCCCGATATCTTGGCGAAAGAAGCCCTGACGGGCAGCGTTCCTTCCCACGCCTCTCGCCATCTCGACCTCAGTGTTCCTTCCAGTGCCTCTTGCCATCTCGCCCTCCTGGATCTATTCCCTCCTTCCATCGGAATATGCCTCCTCTGCAAGTCAGATCCACATATCCAGCTTGGATAAGGGTTACCGGCGAGCTCTTCATTTTGCGAACAACACTATCTCCAATCTCTGAGTTTTCCGCTTCGTTCTCTTCGATTTCTTTGCAATATTGGATTGCTCTTATGTGGTGATACAAAACCAGGTAATCTTCTGATTTTTTTGAATAAATTTATCTTCATTTACTTGAAGTTCCTCTAGTAGAATTTCCCTTGTTTTTCTACATTTTTCTAGAGTTTATCGCACTAAACCGATTCATTTAACCATTTCCTGTAACAGCAACTATTCAGAATTCAATAGAAGTAGACAGATCAATTAGTATCACGACCTGTAATCTACATATTGAATGAAAATTCGGTCTAGACCATATATTAACTTCTTTGTTGTTGAATATTATCACATATCTTTACTAGAATAAATTTAACAGTAAATATAGTCCTTTAGCTATCTGGATGAAAAGGGTTTGTGTTTCCAGAATTGTTAAATCCATTCACATTGTTTTTTTTTAACTATTTTGATTTACATTCATGCTTGAATTTGAAACATGACAATACAAATTCTCATCGGGGCAAAATTCTTCGTGGAAGAACATGATAGAAAATATTGTAAGATTTCATATCAATGAAAGCCCTAAATAGATTTGTTCCTCACATCGATAAGGATACCATGAGTGACATAAGAACCTTTGGTTTCGTAATGTGTGTAGCAATCTATCCCTTGTGGTTGTATTAATGTGTGTAGCAATCTATCCCTTGTGGTTGTATTGATCAAACAATGGATATTCTTGACGAAGAAAATCAGGTTGAATATATGAATAATTATGAATTCATGCATGTAGTATTGATTCAATTAGCAGAAATCGGAAGCTTCAAGCATGGCTTGTCTCTATGATGCATTACACTTAGATTGGGCATATTATTTAATGTATTTTACTTTTTTAGCTTCTAAAGTGAATTTTTGCTTCTGTTGGATCATATATAATGTTGTCATTGTTCTGTTTCAAATAGTTTAATTAAATAGAGGCAGAATTGTTATTTTTCCAGAATATTTTCACCCAGCTGCAACAAACAACAGTCAGTTTCCTCGCAGCAGCTTCCCCACAGCAGCTTTCTGGAGCACCGCGGTTGCAGCTGAAAAGCTGGAAAGTTGAAGCTATGTCAAACAGAGCCTAAATCCAAGGTGGGCAATCGCCGCCAGCGGCGCCTAAGGATAAATGGGCAAATTAAAGCCGTCAAAAAGCAGATTTTCTTAATAACTTAAAAAAGGAAGTTGAAGCTGCCTAAAGCAATTGAGAAGACGACCTGCCATCAATATTATATGCTCTAAGGATAGCTCCATCATCATCAATTGGGCAAATACATTTTATGTTATTGAATGGTGTAGAAGTATTACTCCAATTCGAGCACAACTTATTCCACCAAAGGGTAACGGAAGCCTACACATATGAAGGCAGAAATTTAACAATGGGAAAGAATAGAATGATGGACTAAAGACCATTTTTGACCAACTAGAGGAAATTAGAATCCAATTTTCCATGACGTTAAGAGGAGTTCAAATGGAAAACAAAAAAGACAAAAAGCCCATACTCTGACGTAAAGGAAAAGAAATTCAGTATCGACTACTAAGTACTAAAAAATTTAGACATTGTCGTTTGTTAATTTATCCTCGGCAAGCTCGACTCCACCTGGGATAGATAATATTTACTAAAGAAGCAAATCAAACATGGAGTATACCAACTTCAGACTTGCATCAGAAATGAAGTCCTTGAAATATGGAGTGGCGATGAGATCAAAATTTTTTGCAACCTAAAATCATTCAATTCTTATAATAATCATTATTGTTATTTCATCTTCACCCATGTAGAAATGTAGTTTCAGGAAAAAAATTCTTACTTTGCAAAAAGTTAATTCACAAAATAAAATTTGTCCGATGAGTTCAAATAATAGACTTAAGGAACTCGTCCAGTCAAAAACATGCAAAAAACTCGTCCCATCAAAATAACTAGGGACACTTTTCTAGGCGAGTTCAAAATGAATATTAAAAAAGCAAGAAAATAATGGGGATGTTAATAAGTTAAAAGTGAACAGCTTGAAGTCAACAAACTTCAAAATTATAAAATGACAGATTTACAATATTGAAATTGTTTTTCTTATCAAGACTTGGCTAATTAAGACGAAGATGAAGACCACAAGAACTTTGCGTAAATTAAAAAAAAAAAACCTATGAAAATTACTCTTTAAAAAAGAGCTGTCCCGTAAGCGAAACACAGTTCGAGCTTAGCAAAGGCATCTTCTTCTAACTCTGAGTAATAAAAAAAGATATTTAGTGAACTTTAACAGTAAAATCCTCATATTTCTATTGCAGCAAATCCAAATTCAAAAGTAAAACAAAACACTTCAACAAAATTATCAGGCCAATTAGTAACTTGAATGTTCCATCATTGTTTTAGGCACCATAAAGAAATCAATAAGAACTAGCTTTCAAAACAAAAAGCATCAAAGCTAGAAGTCCCAACCTTGGATTGATAAGAACTCTAGATTCTGATGCCACCCTTCGTGGCAATATACATTAAGCACACATTACGTCTAGTCTACTAGTGAGTCTAAAAAGTTGCATGAAGCTAAGATCTAGAAAAGGATATGACTTACTAAAGATGAAGGCTTACTCAATGAGATATGTAGAAGGGACCAACAATTAATAAGAGTTGAGAGAAATACTCTGACCATATTTGGCAAAAAAACCCACATAATTTAAATAGGCCAAAAGCATATTCACCCACTTAAGCAAAATTCAATTCAACTTAAAGAGAATTTTTACACTGCACAATTTCATCTTAGAAGCCTCCATTTACTTGGAGACTTCCCCCAAGAAGCACACAACATTCAAGTTGTTTGAAACTAAAAAGACAATGGGACACAGAATAATAAATTAACCACGTTAGAATCCAACTAACTAAAACTGAAAAAATGCTAAGCCAAATTGGTTATACTCACTAGAAAAAAAATTTCTTATCAGCTTGAGCATCTAAGAAAATGGGCATCGAGCCTAATCTTATTCCCTTGGAGAAAATGTGTATAGTCATCCTCCATCAGATTGCATAGATTGTACAAGCTCTAATAAAGCAAACATGTCTTTTTAATTCTTAATTTCATTGTCCAAGCTGAACATTTTGATATAATTGAATGAAAAGGGAAGGCTCTGATTCTTGAATCTCTTAATGGTGAATAGATGTTGAAAGAATGCGAGATTCCAATTTATCTTCTTCTCATGCAGGCGGATGATAAAGGAAATCAAATTCGCATACGAGTTTGGCAAAATTTGAGCTAAAAAAGTGAAAACATTGATCAACTCCTCACACAAAAAAAAGACTTCCATTTTTCTTTGCAGGAGCATATCGTGTCATCAAACATAGTATTCAAATAATCCCCCTTGGGACCCCAAAATACACTGGGCTCCTACAATATATACATAATATTTGTTGGAATCACGCTCACGCAATCGTCACTTTAGACAACCAAATAGTCTAAAATTTCTTTAAATCACTTAACACGCTCTTCAGAGCGTTCACCGTAATGAGAAAGGATCGAGTAAAAAGAGAGTTTTAGAGAGGTCTGGAATCTAAAAAAAGGACGAGAAATGAAAAATGAGGATAGTAGAAGTCCAAAGCTTTTTATAATAGAAAAAAATTGTGCTTCAAGAAAGATCCAATCATTTATTTTGGATATTATCTAATTTACAAAATAACATTATTTAATATCTGCAACATCAACAACAACAACAATAGCAATAACAAGTCCTTATTCTACCAAGTGGTATAGACTGCATGAATCATTTTTCTCCGATGTGTCCTATTTTCATTTAATTCTAATAAATTAAGATCATTTTTAATGCAATATGACCATGTCTTTTTAGGTCTACCTCTATCCTTTTTAACATAAGTCCAATCTAAAGCATCTACTCTCCTAACAAGTTCATTAGATGGTTGACGATTAATGTGACCAAACCATCTAAGACAACTCTATCTAATATTGTCAGTCACTAGAGTTACTCCAACCCTTTCACGAGTATATTTATTTCGCATCTTGTCTTTAAGTACAAAGTCTCTCATCCACTTGAGCATTCTCATCTTAACAACACTTCAACTTAATTTTATTCTTCTTTTTAACAAGCTAACATTTTGTGTCATAAAACATTGCAGGTTTCATCACTATCTTATAAAATTTTGCCATCTAAGCGGAACTTTTCTATCACGCAATAGGCCCAATGCATTTCTACACTTCAACCATCCAACTTGAATTTTGCTAAATAGTATCCCCATCAATATCATCATCATTTTGAACAAGAGACCCGAGATAAATAATCACACATAGTTACAACCCAGCCAGTTTTCTTCTTAGGGCTAAAGGGTCTAGTCTTAGGGTTCTCCCTTTGACTATCTTAAATCCGACCTACTTCTTTACCCTTTTGGAGTTTCGCATGTGTGTTATAGGCCTCTAGCACTTAGGAGGTTGAAACCAACATGAGGAAACCCAAAAGGAGTCCCTATAGGATCATTAAGCACTAAGATTGCCTTTTGCACAATATGCATCTTCGCGAGCACAAATTTCGTAATTCGGAGAGTCGACGCGTTTGATCACTACAATTCGCATTGTTTGAGTTGTTATTTGTCGAAAGCTTAAATAAATTTTGAAACGATCAATCATGGACTCGAAATTTTGATGAAAATCAAATTTGACGCTTTTTTTACTCGACCATCGGCGAGATTTTAATCGAATTTGTTTAAGTTTCCTATAATTTGTTATTTTTCTTATCGCGTTATTCTTTAATGCAATTGCTAAAATCGTTGGATATAGAACAGTAGGACATATGTTAGGAGGTACACCGGACCCTTGAGACCCAACACTAATTGTACTTGCAAATACAAAACATAAATTAAACTTGAAATTACTACGACGTAGAGTTTGGAACTAACACCGTGGGCAGCACGACGAAGATGACGATCTACAACAACATATCTTTCACTAGTTTAAATAATAAACTATAGAACTTAGAGGTAGTCTGCCTAGCGCGACATAAATCCTCACTTTATCTTTTAGACCTTTACACAGCCAAGTTCTGCAATCTAAGCCCTAACTCGCTTTAGATTTCGAGGTTGTCGTCCCATACGACGTAAATCCTCATATCTTCCATCTATTTGTATGACTGTGTCACGCAAATATAAGTCCTAAATAATAAAACTGCCAGGATTAAACATCGAATAACATCTTCTTAAAATTGAAGTCAAATAATAGGATAGTTTGGAAAGTCACCGAGATTCTCCTCAGGATCTGTAACATCCCTTACTTCTCATTCCTTTGACTCCATAAATAAATGTTCTTATTTAGTTATTTTCCCACTTGAATTTTCTATGTCCAACTTTGAAAACCCCGAACTATGAATTCATGAAAATAGATACCTCTGATCATCATCGACAGTTCTCTTAAGTAATTTTAGTCATTTGAGAGGTAATTAACTATAGGAGTTTATCTCTATAGGAAACTTTAAGAACCCAGGTAATATAAACTCTATTTAATTCTTAATATTATGTAGGAGAACTTGTCGGTCAACATAAATATTCGTAGACTAAAATGAGTGGAATAAAATCTTTAGTTTATTTAATCGAGTCGCACTAGTAAGTAATATGTCTATTCCTCTGGATAGATGTATCGCTTACGGTGTTGTACTCAATTATTTAAATTATTACAGACATGAGATCGGTTCGGTCTTGCATTTTCAAAAATTAAAATATTATTTTTTTCAAATTAAATATATAAATTAAATTAAACTTTTAAAATTGGGCGTCAGGATATCCATTCCGACTCGATCGACAATTTCTAATTTGACAACCAACAACCACTAGATATACTACTACTATAATTATAAAGTGTGTAGTCAGTTTTAGATTTAATCGAACAAAAGGCATTAAACTCTAAAGTTGACTTCCATAATTCAATTATTTTCTAAACTCTCTCGCATTATCCACAAAAAGGATATTATCAATGAAAAGCATACACCAAGGTACATGCTCCTGTAAATATCCATTAAAAACATCCATACATAAAGCAAAAGATATGGGCTTAAAGCTGAAACCTAAAATAGGAAAATACTTGGCCAATCCTCTTTATGTTCAAACACAAGTAACAACCCTAATATACATATCTTTAATTTCTTGAATATAAGCAATATCAACACCTTTTTTTTCTAGAACTCTCCAAAGCATTTCTCTAAAATCCTTATCATAAATTTCTAAATCAGCAAATATCAAATATCAAATGTAGATCCTCTCAATAAATGTATAGCTTTCCAAATAGATTTTTTCCCGACAAGACTCCAAATATTATTTAATTAATGCAATTTTAGAAAAACTTTTGTTTCATTATCACTATTCAAAAAAACATAAAAAGATGCAAATTTGAAACTACTACTTCATGCCGAGTAAATTATAAAGCAACGTAATGTTTCAAAATAGGAAAATACAACAAATACCCTTTATCCCTTTAAGTGGGGTTGGCTACAATAATGTTTTCTCCATTCCATCCTATTGAGATAATAAGAAAATAATGATTAATAAATTTAGTGTACTTTACAAATAAAGAAGGCTCTCGTTTCATTAAAATGACCCTAAGTCAACACTTTTTTCCTATCATTTTATGTTCTGAATAATAATTTCATTACAATGTTGGAAATATAAATTACACTAACAAATTCTAACTTCACCACAAATAGTGAAAAAAATTACACAACAAATGACAAAACTTGCATCATCTACAAATTCATTACAATACAATATAAGTAAAAATCATTACATATTATTGTAGATTCAAGGACTCCTTCAAATCAACCCTTCACCACAACATTCAACAATAGAAATATTAAAAAGGTAAAAAATGGTACAACATAGTTGAACGACATTTGTTCTTCATCCATTGTCACAAAATAAGCTCACAATCTAAATGAAATTGATTTAGCCTTAGACACTGCGAAACTTTGTAGCTTATGCCAAAATCATTCTTCAAATCTTAAAAGTCCCTGCAGAGATTGTTAGCCACTTCCTCTATAATAAGAGCAGGTCAATTTTCATTTGAGCTAATCCTTTCATGTAATTCCCTCTCTACCATTTCAATTCTTGCCTTCATGACAAGTCGACCCCTAATCTCGCCCTATCAATATCCAATTTTTTCTTTGAAGTAGAAAATTTTGATTTAATTTGGGCCCTCAGCCACCATGCTTACCCCACTGCCAGCTAGGTCAACTACACGAATAGTTAGGTATCAAGTCGGGTGCTTTATGAGTAACCCTCAACAATCAAGAAAAAAATTCTTGAGGTCAACCCAACAACGCTTTCTTCATATCCAACAATGAGTTTCAACGAGCAAACATCTTCAATCACCTTCATGCCCAACTTGCCAGAACATGACTCAATAAGAGGATCCTCCTTGATGCCACCTGGCAAAAGTAACTCAGAATCCTATAGAAAATCCCAAATCTAGGAAATCTATGAAATGTTCGTTGAGTCCCTTGTAAAATTAACTCTAACATGATTTTGGGACTAATTTCTAGCTAAAACTCGTTCACAATGAACAAAAAATAACTTAAGTGTAAATAATCCATTCATCAAAAAATAGAATTTTGACCCAGGGAGAAATTAGTTATGCCTTCCACCACTAGATGAATTCTAGTTGGCTACGCCATCTCAAAGACAACCTCATCAGCAATAATGAATGAAAATGTTTGGGTTCCCTTCAAAAACAAAAGTAATGTGCACTAACAAAACATTTAGATAAGATCATTAGAAAAATTTTGCACTTACCAATATAGCATGCTCCTTAACAACCTTAGGGATGACTTCAATTTGCATGGACTAAACAGTTAAGCGATAAGAAGCCTTCATAATGAGTTTCATATGAGAGATTGTGAGAACAAGTATGGGCACCTCCTCCTTACTAGAATTGGTGAGTTTTACCCATATTATTTTCCTCTGCACTAAGCTCTCAACTTTCCCACTCTTTTACCTTTCCCTGGCACTCACCATAATTAGGCCCTCAAAACCTCACTTTCGACTATTAGAACCTTCATCATTGTAGATTTACAAAGCACGGTGAAAGAAAGAACATCTCAAACTTGAACCCTCTCCGTGAAATCAAGGGAGCTATTATAAGGAGCAAGTCAAACTAATATGGATAAATTGACAAAAACAAATCATTACATATTTCAATTTTGAAACTTTTTCTTAAGATAAAATCACCAAAATTTTTCATGCATATAAAATATGCATAATTGCACAAAATCCTTTTTTGTAGAGAAAAATAAAGCAAAAAACTCAACACGGAAATGAAAGATATTCCATAAGAAAAAAGATAAGTAAAAAACTCTAATTTTCTCATAAAATTTTTCATTTTCTTGATTTTTATGCAACTGACATCCAGAGATACAAAAATATCGTTAAACTAAATGCATATCCTAAACAGTCTAAAGGATGGAATCACCGATCGAGCTCAAGGTGAACTTGCAAATTAACCTCAAGATAGACTCATCAAGTAGAACTTAAGCTAAATTTAAGGAGAACTCAACACTCGTGTTTGTTATCCCCTCATTCATTTGAACCCACCACACGAAGGGTACGAGCGAGAGAGAAATAAAGAGAAAGAAATAAATAAATAAGATAATGAAGAATTTAGTGACCTAATAAGAGGAGGAAGAAGGATCGTGCAACTTTTCTCTGTCGTGCAAAGCTTTGTGCTCGACTGAGCCTTCCGTGAACCTTCCTCCTGTGTCAATAGACGAATCCCACAGTCCTGCAAGTAGAGGAAAGGAAAGGAGAGGTTGCACACATATCCTGTAGCTGTGTAGGACTTTTTTATAATCAAGAGACGCTCGATCGAGCGTTTGCGAGCTCTTCAAGAGAAATCGGCACGCAAGAACTATTCTTGCATTCAGGAAACGCTCCTTCATACAAAATCACCAATCAAATGCCTAAATATTTACATTAGATAAAAGGCAAATGAAAATGTCTAAGATTCACGTTAGAATTCATGTGAAAGAAAAACAAAATTGATGGAGGCTAATAAGGGCTAAATTGCTATTATAGGTGTGCTAAAACAGTAAGACCAAGGAATACCAATCAACTACAGACTGTACATATGGTTAAATATAATTCTATTTTTATAACATATATGTTTGCTTATGAAAGGAATTACGCTTTTTTTTAAAGTTACCAGCATTTCTTTTAAAATGCAAAAGTTCGAGATTTTTTAATATTAAATGCAAGAAAATAAATAAAATATGATAAGTACTACCAAGGGAAGTGATGTACTTGTGCATGAAATGAAAATAGAAAGGGAAAATGATGCCTACCTTTTTAGTGAGTTCAAAAAAGGTAAATGTACACTTTTTAAAAATATATGTTTAGACAGTGACTCCCAATAACAAAATATATAACAAAAATAAATGAAAATAAACATAAAAGTATTTTCTTTACTACTTTCTTTTTATTGCTCACAGACTTTTTATTGTTAACGATATTTTTATAAAGTTATTTAAAATAAGAATTATTATAATTTACAAATATTTGTCCCCTGATTAGTTTTAACTCAAACCTTCAATTGCTAACATTTTACATGAAAACCTACTATAGGATAAATGGTATACAAGCACCTAGTAGCATAAGTTCATAGATACTTTATTGCAATTTTTATTTCATATCAGTTTAAAATTAAAGTTATATAAATAGAATGACTCTTTTGTATTTTGGATTATAGTTTAATATAAAATAAAAGTGTAAGATAATTTTTCTCCATCGACTGATAGTTCCCACTTTAGTAATCCAAGCTCTCGGGTCGGGTCGTGAAAACTTGTCAAATCAAACAAGCTCAATCAATCACTCAGGCCTAAAAGCTATTCAACAACTTCCACCAGAGAAAATAAATAGCTTGTTATCAGTTGTTCAAGTACCAATCTGAGCTCTCAAGCTAAAACACATCTATTTTGCATCAAGTAATCATTTGGCCTCAATTTATACTTTTCAAGTATGAAACTCGTTTTGTAACTTTTCCGTTAGCGCTTAAACCGCAATCTGCGATTAAAAATATGAGGTCCGAGGGAAAGAGAGGTAAGAGGGAAAGAGAGGTAAGCAATCTAATGTATTCTCAAGCAAACCTAAGCAATCTGGTATAATTTAGCTCATATTTACTGTACTAATAAGATTCATGGTGGATTTCCCTTCTATTCTCCTACCCAATTTCCAACTCTTCTCTCCACCTATTATTTCTCTTATTTTAAGCAATTCAGGTGCAATACACGGACAGACATATCAAGATTTAACAATATGGAGGTGCTTGAATCTAAAATAAAAATCTCAACCTACAATTTGAGTAGTGCATTGAAAACTTCATCATCTAATAATTCAATACACTAATAACAAAGTTCATATTGCTGAACAAAGAGACAAAAAATTGCTTATGTAACCAATTATACTTACATCCAAGTACTCTTATGTTGAACTCAACAGTTTAAGTTGTATATTGCAAACATATAGTATTAATTAAGGGTCCGTTTGGAACAGCTTATAAGTGCGGGCGGCGTTTTAACCGTTTGGAACAGCTTATAAGTGCGGGCGGTGTTTTTAAAACACCGCCCTCCTGTTTGGATTGCACGTTCGATCTGCTTATTCCAAAACCCCGTTTTTAATTTCTTAAAGACACGAGCCGTGGGATTAAGGCTGCGGTCCGCGTTTTCAGTTGGCGTTTGAAGTTTTATTCCTCCCGTGCCCCTTCTGCTCTCCGTCTCCTCCGTGGCTCCATCTCATTCCCTAGCTCGATCTGAAGTCCCTCTCCTCTCGCTCTGCACAAGCCCCTACCCGTCCTCATCTCACACTCGATCTCGAAGGAAGCATCTGTCGCTTCTCTCGGCCCCTTCCATTCCGCATATACCACTTCAAGCTCGCCGTCTACCTCGGCGTCAGCAGCCTCCACAACCTTCTCAACTCCTCCAACCAGCAATGCTTGCAGGGGCAAATACCTCATGCTATGGCGGGTTTATCTTTCCTCTTATCGTTCTCTTCTGCCTTGCATCCGATTTTCGTTCTTCACATGTCGCCGACCAAGGTGTGATTTTTTTCAGCTAATTATATGTTTGATCTATCATTTTTTAGAAATCCTATTGTTTTCATTTTCTAATTCTCCTTTTTTTTTCTTTTAAGTATTGATGAATAGTTTTATATGCAGGAGTACTAATATCATGAATTATTCAAGCCCTAATTTTCTTTATGGAGTGGTTTGATTTTATGGCTGTGTGCCTTTATTGGGATTGGTTTTAGCGTTGATCTCTGTGATGTTGTGCTATAGTGTTGTGGTGTCCTATAAAACATATAATTGTTTGGTAAAAATTGTGTTAAGATTGAGGTTGCGGTGCTTTAGAAGTAGTTGTAAATTGATATGCAAGTTGTAACAAAATGTAAGAGGATGTTTTGTTTGGAAGGGCATCCGTTTATCTTGAAAATTTGAAGTCAATACTGAAGAGTAACTGTTAATATATTAGAAGTTTTTTCAAACAATTCTAAACGAGCTTTTAAGCCTTTGAATCATGCTCAACTCATTTCATTGGGTTTTAAATTTAGAGCATGGAAGAACATTTCATTCTGACAACTTGTGTGATATTATGCTTTTCATTCTACCAACCGATATGTGTCCCATTCAATTTGTGTTGGGGTTCTTCTAACTACTATGTTGGAATGTTGATGATACAATAAGGAATATTTTTTGTTCCATGCTTGGCAGGTTGTAATTTATGACAACATACAAAGGGTTAGTAGTATTTTATTCATAAACCAATCTTGTGAGCAGGGTATGAACGTAATTGCCTCTTTAAATAATATGTATGTCGTTTTTAACTCGACTCTTGTATTTTCATGTCTTAACATTTAAACTTTAATTTTGTCGAGAAAATTATAAATTTTGCATGATAGATTGTTCATTTAACTAAAAAAGTCTACAAATAAGCTGTTTACAAAACACACAAACCAAACAGCTAAACAATTTATCCATAACAGGGGCCCATAACAAGGGGCAGAATAGTCATTTATCTAGAATCAGCTGTTTTTCAAACGCACAAACCAAACAGCAGCCAACTTATCTGGATCAGCTGCTCATCAGCAGATTATTAGGATAAGCTGCTTATCAGCAGAAGCTGGATAAGCTGCAGCTGCCCCAAACAGACCCTAAATCAAAGATAAGGCGAAGGTTTTCGATGCAACATCTCAAAGACGCTGAAAGTGCACTCGCAGATGATGATACAAAGCCTTGTTGAGAACTATATGAAACATTTTGGTGAAATTGCAACAATGATCCAACAAACAGATAACACAACTAAACCACTTGTGCGACACTTTGATGTCAATGCAATCATCTCCTGAGCAAGTCTAGCAGAAAAGGTAACAAAACCTTTCCAGTATATAAAAGTTAAACTTCCAGGTGCCTCATTACTCCCAAAGAGGATTTGATCACCATGTAGAAAATGAATTGATTTGATGTCAATTTCTTGGTGAGCCCTTTATGATGATCACCTTGATTGATCTTACATTTTTGTATACCTGAAATTGCTTGATTCTCCATTAGATATGAGAAAAATGAAGAGAAGAAATTTTATAGAGAGAGAGAGAGAGAGAGCAAACTCGATTACAATGATTATATCGATAAATATGGGTGTGAGCGTCACGATAACCAAAAAATTACAAATTGGATAAGTCAACATTCCTAAATTTTGGATGGAGAAAAAGATAATGACATTGATCAAAAAAAAGAAAGAAATGAGAAGTGAAAAAAAAACGAACAAAGAATGTTTTCATATTTCATTAACAATTTAACTTTATAGAAATAGGACTACAATTTAAAATTCACCAAAAATTTCAACTTAAATCTATACGAGTCCTGAAAATAGTATCAAATTTAAAACAAAAAAAAAACTGAATTAAATAAAATTTAAGCTAAAATAAAACCCAAAAAATATCCAAAATAATAGAACATTTTAGAAATAATCTATATTCTTTGTACATTTCTTGCATGGCATCATTTCTCTGGTCTAAAGATTCATTCAATCCATTTGATTCAAAATTAAAAAAGAAAATTAAATACAATTTAAGTAGAAAAAAATTCCTAAAAACATTTAAAACAGTAGACTATCCTAAAAATATTCTAAACATTTTAGGCACGATTACAACAATTCTCTTGGCCTAAGGATTCTTGCAAATTCCATTTATAGAATGCTTGTCTTCATTGAGCCGCCTTGGCACAAAAGCTCATTAGCATCTCTTAAATCTTCAATATATGCATGTTGACAAAGAAAGCATAATCTATTATAGGTTTGAATAACAAAATCATCATGCATAACCAACTCTCTTAACATAATGTTGAATTTCTGTTACAAATTATGGCTACAAAAGTATCACGACTGTTACAGTGCTCCCTGACTCTCCTACACTCTTATATCCGCAGTGGGGCCCACTCAATCTCCAAGCATAACAAAAAATCAAGGCACACAAATCAATACTTTATACTAATGATCAATTTTTCTGACCCTTGGATTACAATCAGTATAATTCCCTATAGGGCCGCCATCACCTTTTTTTTTCCCCTTTTTTTTAATCTAATAATATTTTATAGTTGCATACATACCTCTCCTCTTGTATAATGGAACAGGAATACAAAACTTTTTGAACTTTTCTCGGCATTTTTTATATTTTATATAGTATCAAAGCTAGATTAGGGTTTTTCCCTTCCAAGTTTAGTTCTCTTTCACAAAAATTAGGTTTTCCACTTCCAACTTTATTCCTCTTGTCGAATTCTCATTCAATTCATTATGTGTAAGTTTTTCAATTTCCTTTCAAAGAAATAGACCGTGACTAATGATGAAAGATAAACCATGGAAAGCTCTAGATATTTCAAGCATCTTATCGGTTCAACAAGGAAAATTATCTTAAATGATCCAAAATCATGAAAACATTTTTTAAAAGAAATGGGAATTATCTAATACCTTGTGGATCAACTCTAAAGTCTAAAGACTCAATGTTAGTACTTGAGAAAAATTCAATTCCATAATTATGATATGGTTGTGGAACACCATGCGATCAAAGACTACCATAAAAGAGATTTAGGATATACTAAAATAGACCTACTAAAAGATAAAGATGCTACACTTATCTATAAAATTAAGATACAATTCATTACTACCGAACAAAGTAACAATCATGTCATTGTACACTTTAATGCCACGAAGGTTTACTAGTTGGAGTACAAAAGATTTTAGAGCACCGGAATGTGATGATGTGGTGATTCATAAACAATTCGTGAAGCGATAGTATTTTTGAGTTCCTGGCAAGATTCAATAATAATTTGTCCAAACTTGAATCTAAATTATAAGCAAACATAATTAAACATTCAATGAATGAAAAACTCTTTCTGGTACAGCTTGGAGTATGAATGGTGATAATCAATGGTTCGACTCTCGAGATAATGGCCATGACAACTTTTGAATCCCACAGTAAGAGATTTTCTATAACAAAAACTTCTCTAAAAGACCAAAATCTTCTTTCAAAGATAATCTTTAGTGCAAATAATGCAAAATGAAATGACCCATCAAAGACAAGTGTTAGAAACTCTAAGAAAAGCCCAAAGATTATGGAGGCAAAATAGAACGAGTTAAAATGGATTAACCTACCTGGTGGAGTAAGACAAACACAAACTCAAAAAATTTGAAAATGAAGTTTCTCAATACCTGATAAAAGTAATTCAATTTTGGTTGGACTTCTTTAGAAAAATAAAATTTATAGTTCTTACATTCTTTTTGTGCCTCGAATTTTTTTTACTTTTAAATCAATATTCAAATGCCATTGATAATGTGACAAACTTTGCTAACATATGTCAAATTTAGAAACCCATCACAACAATAAAAAAAATATGTTATAGATGGACATTTAACAACTATTGCAAAACAGGAAGATGACTTAATTTCCACCCAACTTAACCCTCAAAAAAGTGTTGTATATTTTATACTCTATAGTTAATCTTTTATTTATTCACATTGATTAAAGATCATAATTGCAAAATCACCTTTTATTTACTAATCATTTTATTTTTTAGGGACTCATATTACTGATCTGGTTTGTACATTTAAAAGAACTTTAATTTATACTTCCTCCTCATTACATAATTGAGAACATTAAATAATTTCATTATGAATACTATGAAACTACTAGCCATCATCATGTTTACTTTTTTTTAAATACTTCTAGATCTATGATTATTTTGTGTTTATTCATTTTGATATCTAGAGATCTTAAATTCGCAATATGTCTAAGAGATTGATTGATTTGTTGATAAAGGACTGCAATGTAAAAGAAAAGCAAAATAAAAGTCCTGTAGTGCATTTGGATTACTTTGAAGTTGTTTAGTTAGGTGTAAAATAAATGCAAGACTTTGTATATTATTATTAATTTGAAAAAAATGAAATTAATGTAAAATACATTGGTCACCATCATCGCCAATAGGCAATCGGCAACTAGCAACAACGAGTGGCTGATGGTACTGGTAGTCGGACAAAATTAATGTAAAATATGTTGGTCATCATCATCACAAGCAAGCCGGCAACGAAAAGCAGCCGATGGCAGTGCTAGCCAACATGGGGTGGCTTGTGCGTGTGTGCGCGCGCATACGTGGCGGAGGATGGGGGATTAACAAATGTGATAAATCTCGTCTGAATCATTACAATCTTTGTAATAGGGCCTATTTTCACATTAATATGAATAACAGCTATAATTATAATTGTAATAGTGAGATTCATATGCATGATAATCATTGGTCCTTTAGCCAGATCTTTTAATATACTACAAAATATTTTGACCAAATATTATTAAAAAAAAATTTCTATTCACATTGACGTGGGAGCTTCCACGATCTCGTGAATCACAGCACCCAAGATCGCGGAAATGATGGGTCGAAGCTGCCTTATTTATTTATATATTTATTTTATTTTCAGCAACTTTCCTTCTTTTGTTTTTTTTCTTTTTTTGTTTCTTTCTATTTTCATGTTTTCTAATTAGATTATTTTCTATAAAGGGACTTTTATATATGTTGAAGTGGGGTTGTTTGGATTTTCAATAGTTAATTTTATGAATATGAGACTTTTCTTTGATTCAAGAGTGTTGTAGCTTCTTTCTTTTACATTTGATATGTTTGTAGCTTGCCCAAGAATAAATGATGAAACCCCCACCCCATCTGTATTTCAGTTTCATTACTGTATTTCAGTTTCATTCACTATCCCGCCGTCGCTCGCTTTGAAATTCAGCCGACAACCATCCTCCACCAATTACCCACCCTACAACTTTTGCACCGCCTCTTTGTATTCAATCAAGCCTTCTAGGTGCCCTAAAAAATGTTTAATATGATATCAAAATCTGGCAAATCCTAAATTTTTAGAGATATGTTCTTCTTACCTAAATCCCATGCAACCTAACCTAACAGCCCCGGCAAAAAGAATTTTCCCAACATCAAACACCTAGCCCCACCCATAATCCTAACCCTAACCATAGCCCTAAATCATATTTTTTTCTATCAAAACTTGCATTGGAAGAACAAGATGTCATGCTACCAAAGAGATACACTCAATGGGGTGTTCAAAGGCTACTATGGAAGATATGCAAAGAGAAATCCTCCAACCACAAAAAAAAGATATGCGGCTTTGAGAGAAAGCAAACCGGAGAGGCACTTATAGCCACAATGATAACTCGCCGGATCGAGCAAAGGAAATGAATCCCTTCAATCAGGAAAGTTTTAGTGTTAAAGAACCAATACCTTATTTAGAGTGAAGACTGACTTGCTAGATTTTGATAGTAGCATGGACCCAGATGGATTCATCGAGTGACTCCAGACAGAAAAAAGTCCTTTAAGTACAAGGATATCCCATTGGGCAAAAAAGGTAAAGTTAGTTGTCATTAAGTTACAAAAGAATGCATCTCTATCATGGAAAAATTTGAAGCACATACGACAATGTAATGAGAAAATCAAAATCACTGTCTGGTCTAGAAGAAATGCAAAGCAAGCATCTACCAACATATTATAGACATGACAAGTTCTTCAGATTCACCAGTCACAACAAAACAAACTCTCAATAGAAAAGTACACAGCAAAGTTCGAGCAACTAAAACTAAAATGTGAGCTAGTATAACCCGAAGAGAACACCCTAGCTCGATATCTGAAATGATTAAGATCATCTATTAACAATGTAGTATATATACAACCATATTGGACATTATATGATATTCAGACCCTAGCATTGAAAGGAAAGATAATATAACAAATCAGATTCACTCCACACTTCAAACAGAGTTTTGCTAACAATTCAGGCAGCAAGAATACACCTAATGGGGCATCCAAGCCGACCCTGTTGGAGAAAAACCAGTTCATAGCGGAGAAAAAAAAATAAACACAACCAACACACCTAAGTACATCCCAACCAGGAAGTGCATCGGGGGACACGATATTGGGCGCACATCATGTCTAATTGTCCACATAGAAGGGAGATGTTTTTCAATAATCAAGACGCAATGCAAGAGGCAAAGGGTGAAGACCCATTAAAGGAGAATGAAGAGTACCAACTATCCACATATAAGAGAGAGAAGCTAGAAATCTAACGTGTCCTTCAAATTGAGCCCATGAGAGAACAACAGTGGCTACGCCACAATATTATTCACACTTACAACAAAAGGAAATGTGCACGACCTCATTATAAATGGAGAGAGTTGTGAAAATGTGGAATCTACCCAAATAGTTGATATATGAAGCCTAGCTACCCATAAGCTCCCAACCATATTATCAAACTTAGTTGAAGAAGGGGAGTAAATTCAATTTTGACAGAAATGTCTTGTAGAGTCTTCTAATAAAAATAAATTTTAGGAGCAAGTGTGTTGTGACGTAGTACTTATGGATGCTTGTCACATCCTATTATGTCACCCTTGACAGTACGATCATTGCACACACCATGATGGTAACATTAATACATACTCTTTTACCAAAAATAGGATGCGTACTGTACACTTGCCTTGGAAGGAGTTTGAGGTGTTTCAGGATGCGGAAACATGAACAATCGTTTTGCAAACCTTGACAGAAGCACCAATAGAACTAACATTGTTTGTCCAAGAAGTCAATTTCTTTGAGAGATCGATATCAGGCACAAGGCACCAGGAGCGATCCAACATCTCATAGTTTCAAATAGAGCTGAAAAAGTCTCTAAGCCATTTATTGTAAGACTATGGAATAATTTGGGTATTAAATTCTAGTTCAGTTCAGCCACGCACTCAAAAAAAATTTGCCAGTGTTTTATAGTGAAGAATAGCAAGCAATGGGATTCAAGTGTTTCTGAAGAGGAGAGTGAAGCCTATACTACTCGCAGAGTGACAAAAGGCGTGGGGTTTTCCCATGATATCGTGGTTCCATGACTCGTGAGTCCGGAAATTGCGGAATGATGGGTCGAAGGTGCCTTTTTATTTATTTATTTCATTTTCAATAAGTTTCCATCTTTTGTTTCTTTCCTATTTTCCTACCTTCTAATTCTGTTATTTTCAAATAGGAAACTTTTGTGTATGTTGAAATGAGGCTCTTTCCTATTTTCCTACTTTATAATTATATTATTTTCAATTAGGGGACTATATATTTTGTAATGACGCTGTTGGGTTTTTAGTTTTACTGATTTTATGAATTTGAGAGTAACCTCATCCCATTGTAAGTGGGGTGTATCTGTAATTGTCCCAAGAACAGGTGGTGGAACCCCCTCACCATTCGTATCTTGATTTAGTTGTTTATAGCCGGACAGCCATTGAAATCATTGCCAACTGCTGTTATAGTAGAAAACTGTCATTTTTTTGCTTTCAGTTTGCTGCCCAACTGCCTCTCGCACCAGAATTCAGCTGCCACTCACGCTGGAATTTAGCTGCCATCCATCCTCCTCTCGTTACCCATCCTACAACTTACCCAATGCCTTTTTGTATTCGTTCACGCCTTCTAGTCGGCCTAGAATGGTGCCAGACTTGGCATAAAATACTTCCAAGGCTTATAATTTCGCAGAACATTCATATTGAAATCATATTCATAATAATGGTCTAAAGCTTAAATATGGGTGCACTTTGATGAACATGTCAACAATTTTATAACGACAATTCCAATGTTAAAAAAGATAAGTTGCTGCTCCATAATTAAGTTTTATTCCTATAATCTATCTCCAGGAGATAATTTATTCATTGTATAAAAGTTATTTTCATGGGTTTGAAGATGTGATGGTTATAAACAATGAATTTCAAAGGGCTTAAGGGTAGTGCAGAATTTATTTTATCTTAATTTTCTTTTGGAATTTGGTGGTGGTGTCAGATATGTTAGAATAATAGAAGGATAAGCGTGGCCAAGGCTTTGATCAAATCACCTACATTAAATACCGATTGATGTAGAAACAGAACAAATATGATGTCAATTTGTTGATAAACCATTGATGACAACCACCTTGACCATTTTTTTATTTCTAAACAAAATTTGCTTGATTTCTCCCAGTTTAGATATGAGAGAAGTGAAGTGATAAGAAGTTTGAGAGAGAAAAAGAATAGATACTAGATCACTAGAAAACATAATGAGAATTGCAGCATCATGAAATATGCAAACAAGAAGGAATCCACTACTTGGAATCTCAGAAGTCATGTCTGCTGAGATTAAAGAGAGAAATTGAAACAAATGAACTTCTGGTGAGCGATAGAAAGAATGTTATGATAGAGAAAAAGAAGGGAGAAGATGGTAGATAAAATAAAGGATAAGCATTCCTTTCAAATTTCATTCAGTGATTGGTTAATCAAATTATACCCAATAAAAAAATCTCTATTCATGAAACTAGGGTTATAATTTAAAATTAAGATGAAATTTAGAAGTCAAATCTAGATAAATTCTAAAATTATATCCAATTAAAAAAAGCTTACACTAAAATTCCTAACACTTAATACTTAAAGAAATTTTAAGAAAATTAAATACTAAAATCTTCAGGAAAAAATCTAAAATTACTTTATGCCACATTAACTCCACTTTTTTATAGAGCATCATATGAAGTAATGACAATCCAAACAACTTCCAAGTAAACGATGGGGTGTCCTAAAAGTGGAACAAACTAGAATTCTGAAACCATTCGAAAATAAAATATGCATTAATAACCGGATAATACCACCTTATTCGACTATACTTCTCAATAAAAGTGGAAATGTGATCATCTTCTCATCGTCCTAATATATGAAGCTTGCAGGGTACCTTTAATGATGTCCAATGCACAATCAAGGGTACAAAAATAAAATCAGGGTATTTAAAAAAATTCATAATTTTTTATAGTTTTCGAAATTACAGCGGTTGGAATAAAGGAAAAGAAATCTCTAGACAAACAACAAACTTCTGAACCTCATATATTAATATACCAAAGATGCTCTTTAATGGAACGCAAAAGAAAAACAAATAATATGGCTATAACAGAAAGTGCCAATCATGATGCATTCATCCACGCCTAGATAAAGTTGGTATCAGGACAACATACCTTCTCTGATATAAAGCGAACTCCTTTTTCAGGAAAATCAGCTTCATATGTTTCTCCTAACAAAGGATTGAATGGTTTACAAAGTCGACCATCAGAAGAGGCATATCCAGAGACAGCAAAGGCAACTACATTCAGAATTCTCATGAGACTGTTTCCCTAAATATAAATGGCAAACAGTTAGATATCTCAAAAAAGACGACATAGCATAGAGTATATAATTCAACTAAATTCACAACTTAGACAGAAAGAATGAAAGTGTCCCAGAAAATTATTGCATCATTTTGTCATAAAGAAGTTCAAAACTCCAGATGTTTGAAGCAATTGAGGCTAGAAAAAGAACACCCCATTATAATGATTAGCCATGAAAAACTAAAAAATTTTAAAAATCTGATTTCATAAGAAAATTTGCTTCAAATGGAAAGAGGAAGATAGGAAAATAATGAGAACATGCCAAAAAGAAGAATAATAGAACCACACTTCTTCAGAATTAAACGATAATGATGGAGAATCAAGTGAAACAATAAACTAAACATGCATATTAAGGCAGAACACCACACAACAATCATCGTCATACAATAAACTAAACATGCAACATGCATATTAAGGCAGAACACCAACAAACAACAATCTTCTTCATACAATAAGCTAAACATGCATATTAAGGCAGAACACCACCACACAACAATCATTGTCATAAATCTAACACTTTCTGCATTTTCAAATAAGACAAGCGTTTAAATGCTCTAGGAGCAAAATGAGAATACATGGTGACTGATGGCTGAAAACTTACCGAGTGGTAAATCAATCAATCACGTAAGTATACGTGTCAAATAAAATGTGGTATTAGAGTCCATATATCGATCCTACAAGAAAAAGATTAACATTTTTTCTTGACAAAGAATCTCTAGTTTACTAATTTTGTGAACCTAGATTGACGTCGTCACAACAAAAAGTTGAAATTCTAAAACTCTAATAGAAAATAAAACATGATCGCAAACAGTGAAAAACAAAAAGTGGAGAAGAACATGGTGTTTTTCAAGAGTGATGAGGCTCGTGCGTCTATGTTTCGGGTAGTGCGGAAATCCATATTTTTTCTTAATGTTTTCCTAAGTAACAGTTGTCAACTAGAGATAAGTTTCATCATGTCTACACTAGGTCAAAAGAAAAATTAGAAACCGATGAAGTTAATTTTCACTTAAACACTATGGTGTTTCCCAGAATTTTTTGATCCCTATCAAGGTTGCAAAATCCTGTCAGATTATGCGTATTGTCAGATTATGCGTATTCTACGAGGATTGCATGTTTAACCTATTAGTTCCAATACGCAACGAATAGAAGTCATAGATCACAAAAGATATTATCCTAATTGACCAGACTAAGAGTAAATAAAATTCAATAGTTAACCAACAACATAAAGCCATAAAAACTCATAAAACACTATATAAAAAACATCTCAGAAAAATCACTATAAATCCACAAACGCTCATCAAAGAGACAAGAAAAAGAATTTGGCCACACATGGTAAAAAAAAAACAAACAAGAAAGCCATGAAGATGATCATTTTCATAAACAAAGAAGTGTAAAACATACAAGCAGGACTTGTTTTCTCCACGAGAGTAGAATAACTCTCAAGAATATCAAGAAAAAAAAGCAAAAATAGCCCCTAAAGGTTTCAATCTAATAAGAGGAAGGAAACCCTAGGGGAGAACTCTTTCTAACCAAATTCCTTCTCCTCGTACAACCTCCAACCGCCCAAGATGCCTTAGACACATCCCTATAAGCATATATATAGGCAAATCTTGGTAAAGGCAAGAAAAATCCTTCCAAGTTCAGTTAAGCGAGAATGGCCCTGCTGCGCTGCGAAGCCGATGTGGGTGTGTTGAATTTGGAATGACGGGGAGCCACGATGCTGGCATGAGTGCACTGAGTCTAGAATGTATGGATGTGGGGACGCCGCGTTTCTAGCGCGGGTGCTTTAATGTGGCACGGATGTGCTTTGTTTTGGGAGTGGATGTGCTCTGTTTTCGACTCAGGAGCATTGTTACGGCGTGGGTGCGCCGTAAGGTTGGTGCGGGTGAATTGGGTCAAGATCAACCATTATATGCTCAAACTCATCTTTTTTCATTCCAACACCGCATCCAACCTATCACCTGCACAAATAAGACAAGTATAATATCAGTACAAAAGATGTAAAAATATGAGTAAATAAGTTAGAAATATATCACATATTTCACTCACATTAGTGACATGGGAGCTTAGCGTGGACGCGATATTGTAGTTGTGACAGTATCGCGGATGCAATACTATCGCTACTATAGTGCCCGTTAAATATAAATCGCAGGAGGAGCCAAAATAACCCTGTTTTTCTTTTTTATGTTTTTTTCCTATTATCCTTCATTCTTTTTTTGTTATTTCTTATATATGCATTGTATTAGGATTTGAAATGTAGTTTTGACTCGGATTTCTATCAGAACAGCGACTTGCAACTGTTTCTACATTCTAAGGCTGTATCAAAGGATTTGGGTGATGCTCCGGCTGTATCTCTCTCCAGAGCTAGAGTTTATGTTTCCTACCTCTTCCCACATCCTCCTCACGTCACTCACGATCGCTCTCCATTGTTGCAACTGGCCCCAAACAGCCATACCTTGTTTTCCCTGCAATTTCCCCAATTCAACAACCGTCCACTTGTTGTTATGCAGTTCGCCGCATCCCACATCGTTTCCGCCGACATTCCCCCTTGTTGCAACCACCAGAAAATAGTTCTTGTTGTTCTCTGCTGCTCTAGCCACCCAACCATCCATTCCTCTCCATCCAACTAGATGCTCTTGCCACAAATCCTCCCTTCACAGCCACCATCCACACCCTTCGGTTGTTGTCATCCTTCCAGCCTTCACCCACTCCTAGCTCGGATGGCCATACCGTTGTCGATCACAACTGTCATTCTGAGATCCCACCCTAATTTGATTATTTATCGTGTTTATTGCTATTTTCGATTCTCGAGAGTCGTGTTGTTATATTTTTTTTGTTTTAAGTGTATTGATTATAACTGTTTAGTTACTTCAAAAAATGAAATGGCTTTTCTATCATGCTTTCAATTAACTTCAATATCAGAGCTAGTTTAACCATAGTCCTATCCTAGAGTTTCCTAGCATCTGTCATAAACAAAAACTTCTTTCCTACCACCAAATACAGTTTCCACTTCCATAAATCCCAAACCATAACCATGCCACCAGGGATATACATGTCAGAACCTACCCGAGATGAGAAGCAGCGGGAAATCCGTCTCCTTCAACAGTGGATTACAGAGATTGATGATGGAAACCAGGGGAAGATTATTTTCGATCGGGATCTGAAGAATCAAAGGGGAGAGAGATGAGAATATTAATCCCTTCCATAGGGAGAATTTCAATGATGAAGAAAACAAGCCACGCCATTTTCATAGGGAGTTTCTGAAGTCCATACAACATTGCTTGGGAAAATATCAGATTACTATTGGTCCAAGATGAAGTGGGAGATTAAGCGTCAGTTCCTACTAGCTTACTAGAGAGAAAATGATCACACCCTAGCTTAGAAGTGGAGAGACCACATCACAGGCAATAGCCACATCTTACAGGCAAAGTTCAAGCTCAAGATCTTACAGCCAGAATATACTCAAAAGAACATCCAACCTGAACTCATAAGAAGAAAAACTATTCAAAGTAGAGAACAGGTGGAACCAAGCCGCATTTGTTTCCATCCCAATCAAAAAGTGCTTCAAGTGCTACGGGTTTGGCATAGTGAATTGGATTGCACAACCAGGAGAGTGACCACTTTCACTGATCAGGGAGCAGTTGAATAAATAAATGGTGTTCCAAAAAAAGATGAAGATTTTAGAGATGATATTCAACTTCCAATGGATTAGTAGAAGCCAACGATTCGAGTTGAACCATGGAGAGAGACTCCAACTAAGTTGACAATAACTATTCTAGAAAACGGTGAGTTTGAGAAAATAGGCATTCATACAAAGTATGAGATCGTGGTGCCTCAAGATACCGTTTTGCAGATGTTGAGAAAAGCATCTGCAGGACTAGTATTGGATCTCCAAAAGGCTCATGAGTTTGAGAAGATGATGTCAGACATATGGCAATCTCAGATAAGTGAAATTCAGACTTTTCAGATATATAGCCTATTTTCTAAGTTGCCCTTGCTGAGAGAGGTCCAGTATGTCCAAGAGAACTCTTTTGTGTCTCTCAGGAAAACCCATGGGGAGTCATTAGGGTATTAAATTCAGTTCAGCAGTATATCCATTTACAGTTTATAAGGAGAAAATTATCTTACAAGCTTTGTAAGAAGCAACATCCTACATGTGATCCAGGTCTTTTCAGAGAAGAAGAGGTATCTTCTAAGAGGTTATATTTCAATGTAATATAGTCTGTAATGGATTTCAACCAAGAATTGATTCCTCCTTCCATATTTATTTATCAGATAAAATCGGACAAATAAGAAGAGATGGAGTCAATTACATATTTGATAGCTCGAAACTTGGTTCATGATGATACTCATCCACATACAATTCCACTTATGATTGTGTCAAAACAGAATGAATACATATTCTATCAAGATGTAATTTGAAATGCCAACGCCAACAAGATTGACTAACTGAGAGATTACAACATTTCCACCACCTTAATGTGGTCGATCTAATGTGATATGATAAGGAGACACAAACTTTGACAAATGAGGTCGAAGCTGATCCCCCCAACCCCGGGAGATCAACGTACACAGTACTGTAGATGTTGTGGGATTTCGCAATCGTAGGAGACGAAACAAAACAGTCTCATTTTCCTTTCTTATGCTTTCTCTCCTATTATCCTTCATTCCTATTCAATTCTTTCCTATATATGTGTTGTATTAGGGTTTGACAGTCAATGTTGGCTCAGATATCTGACAGGACAGTCGTTAATGTCAGTTTCTCTCTTCGAGATATGCATCCAAGGGTTTAGGTGGTGTGTCAATTGTATCTCTCTCTCTCGATGTGGTGTTTATCTTTCACATCCCTTTTCACATCCTCCCCATGTCGCTCTTGAAAGCCCTCCATTGTTGCAGTTGCCCCTAGACAACCACACCTTGTTCTTTTCCCTGCAATTTCCCCAATCCAGCCACCAATCCTCACTATCGCCAAAACAGACGACTGTCCTCTTGTTGTCCTGCAGTTCCCCGCAACCCCGATCACTTCTGCCAACATTCCCCCCTCGCTACAGCAGCACGGAAACAGCCCTCTACTGTTGTTTTTTGTTATTCCAGCCACCCAGCCATTCATTCCTCTCCTTCTAGCCTGCTACCCTTGCCGCAACTCCTCCCCTTTGCTGCCACCGTCCACACCTTTGTTGTTGCCGCGCCTTCCAGCCTTCACCCACTCCTTGATACCTTGTCAAATGGCTAAATCCTTGTCAATCACCACCAACATCCCGAGATCCCAACCTAGTTTGATTATTTGTGTCATGTGTTTTGCTACTTCCGATTTATGGGTGTCATGTGTGTTGATTGTAACCACTTAGTTGCTTCAAGTTAAAATATTTGCTTTCTATTATGATCTCGATTAACTCCAGTATTAGATGGACACAATGGAAATCAAAACTACTAGCAGAAAGTTGACGTTCGATAAAAACATATTTGTTACGACTAGGACATCAAGTAGCATTGGATTATACCTAAGAAATTTTACAATACAAAATCAATCTGCACAAGAGTTCAATTGTTTATTAGATCTGTGTGGGACATCATAAACTCGTGGATGAATTTATTAATCATATAGTTGAATAATTTTGACAATCACAAAAATTTGGTGATAATACAGGAGCAATGCTCAGGCCACATATGAAAAGTCTACTAATAAGTTATAGTTCTATTCCTACAATGTAGAAACAATGAACGACAAAACCTTACCTAAATTGTTATGGAAAGTGGATTATGATAGTAACGCCAAAGCTAAGTTGTTGACCACGGCCACGGAATAAGTAAATATTTCATAAAGAGCAATTCAACCAATATGTAGATGATGATGGCAACATCAATCAACCAATTGGTTGAATGAAAATAAATGCGAGCTAAGCTTGGCCATGATGGAATAATAGAAGCCAAGTCTAAATATGTAGGAAATGAAGTGGTGGGGGAAAGGATACAAACCATAAACTATGCCCAAAGAAATGCAAATTTTGAAAGAAAGAAAAATGTATTCTTCATTCATAATTAAACATAAATTACAATAATATTTTATAGGCAACTCCCTAAAGTTTTCATAAGAGATGGCCACCTAAGCCTATCTCATAAAATGCAAAAAGCATTTTACAACATTTGTTCCAAGCTATGTTCTAATACAACGCTAACAGATATCAATAACTACTCATTGATAATTACATCAATATAATAAATCAAAAAAGCCACAAATATGCTGCACAAATTTGAAATTTGAAATTTGAAATGGTTCCATAAAAGTTTAATTAATGTAACTCATCCATAATTTAAGTCTGGTAGTACAATGATCATAATACATTAGCTTAAAATTGACTATTAATGTGTTTCTATTTTTTGAACAGCAGGCCTAGGACAAAACGTGCGAAATCAATATTTAAAATAGCATAAAATATAACATGCTAAAAAGAAGTATAATCAAAGACTAATTGCTACCATTTTTCCGTATGCATAAGCTTTATCCAAAAGGTGCGAGTACTCCAAATCCTCAAAGCATTTCTGTAGTGATGATAATGGTTCGTTGAAGTAAACAGGAAGGCATACTCGTGTGAGATCTTTACCAACATTGCCTTTGATCATAGACCAAAGGCTTACACCCTTTTCTTTCTCAACAGGATCTGGCATCTTCTTGCGCCTTTCAACATGTGGAAACTGACAATAATACTTAGAGTCTGCTTCATTATGGATCATCATATCACTACCAGCAGAGTGATCTTTTCTGCTGCAAATCACATCAGCAAGATCTGGTACTATCACAACACCCAATTCATTGAAACATTCCTTCGTATCAAAAAAACAAGGTTCTTCATCAGAAAGTTCTTCAAGTTCTTGCTTTTCAACATCATCTGATGATTCTGTGGTACTGTACTCTGAAAAGCAGGATGAAAATGATATTATATGAGAAATACAAATTCAAATGAAGTAAAATCAAAGAAAAACATGTTTCTTATTTTAAAGATGCACTATTTTTACGAACAAGTTCCTGTGTTGAATTAAGGTATCACGTATTCAACAGATATAGGAAACACAGCTTTTTAACATGACAGAAAAAGACAAGGGAGAAAAGAGAACAATCCAAGAGATGTATATGGTATGCATATGTAGAAGAAACTTTCTAAAATGACGGATGCATTTCAAAATTTTAAACACTCAGAATTAAAATTATAGGAATAAGCAATACCACTAAACTTTCCATGCCCAGAGCTCGAAAATTCATGCTTCATTAACTGCAGTGATTCATCATTTATCATTCTAGTGTCATCGTCCACATTGACCCCCTGCATCAATAGAATTGTAACTACTTATCATAAAGATAGTTGATGCTTACTCCCTCGAGAGAGAATGCTAATCAGATTATGAAATAAAGACTTCCAGGCTACAAATATCAACCATGATAAAATTATCTCAAAAGCTTTATCTCCAAGAAAATTGAAAGCATTTTTATACACATGACCGAACAAAGATAGCCACATACGACCCCAAAAAAGGATTCATAAAAGACCCAAACATGTTTTTTTGATAAATTATGATTACCGAAAAATACTACACAAAACTTCGATAATAAAAGTTAAAATCTTTCTTGATTGCACAGAAGTATTTAAAAGATGTAAAAGTTCAATGAACAAAAGTATTCTCTTCAATAATGAGACAAAATGTAGTTTACAATAAGCTGACTAAAGAGTAGTTTAGAAAGCTCACAAAATACAACAAAGAGCCAGTCCATCATAAGGTCGGGTTGGCTAGTCCATGCAAGGTCATGGATAGTTGAATGACAGCAGTGCTCAAAGGGCAGTGAAACATCACTTTTTCCCAAAAGGTAAAAAAACATGTGAATCATAATTTACAAATGCAAAAAAAAAATATATTAACAGAATTTACTACTAAACATTTGAAGTCGGATATCTCCTTCAGCTTCGCAAACAAAACACAGCCACCGTACCACAACTTAAACAATAAGGGTTTGTGCAGAAAAACGATAAATGCACAGCTAAGAGATTAGCTCCATGAATAAGGACACGTGATGGTAATGCCTTTCAATATTTATAGATGCTTCCAACCTCTGACAATTTCTTCATAGGCAACAGCAAGAGAGAAAGAGAACAACTTAAACAGAAGTAGCACCTATAGTTAACATTGAATATAACAGAATGGCCATTGAAAAAAAACGAGAGCTGTGGACTTCCAGAAGTACTGCACAAGCTCTAGCAAAAATATAAATTCTTACTGTTTAAACCAGAGTATAGACATCCATTTATTTATATTGCTCATCTAAGAGGTTACTAGGGTTTATGCTTCTAGTATTCTGCTTCTTTTACAACTAGGGGTGAAATATATCATTTGTTTGAAGAATGATGTCCCCTATGTTCAGCTGAACTAAAATTGGTTGAAGAATTTTTTCATATTTTGAGTTTCCTTCATGCCGAATAAACAACATAGAGGAATGTTCAAGTGCCTACCAAGCCATGTCGTGCCTTGTTTTGAGTAATGGTGGCCTTCCTCCACTTCCACGGCAGATTTCTGATACTCATGGGAAAAATAGGAAAATGCTTGTCCCTTGTGAATGTATCGAACTTATTCAGTCCGAACAATATTAAGAAAGATGATTTATAGTTTCAGGGTATGCATCAAACCACCTAAGTGGTGCTTAAAGAGGTTTTCTTTTATCATGATAGCAATATGAAGACTTATGACAAAAATCTTAACCATGAGAGAAACAAATACACCATACTTCAAAATATTGTAAAATGATTAAACACTCAATGTTCTTCATCTACTTGACCTCCTTTCTAGGATTTCGTTATTAATAGTGTTCTTTGAATTGAAAATTAAAAGCAGAAGGTTAAGGCTGATGACAAATGAGATTCAGAACACAAATTAATCCTTACATTGACACCGGAACTAGTTTTCATGTACTGATACAGCAAGTTTTATCTGTGGTAATAATAAATAGTTTTGGAGAGAAAAAACGCTTGGTAGATGACGAGTGACAAGAAAAAAGATCCAAAAATTGATGTCTCGCATTCCAAAATATGTCATTTAAGCCTCGAAGCTCTCACTAATATCATGAACATCTTCCCAAAAATACAAAGCCCCAAACCTTCTAAAGCAATAAACCATTTGTCCTCAAAGTACTGAAACTACGGCTAAAAAAACAGGCAAAATGTCCTGCTATGTTTCAAGGAGAGCACTGTTCATATCTTGTAAATCTATAAAATCCATGAACCCGATTAAATTGCATTTCTGAAACCAGCCTGTTTTTTTGGGTGAAAAGCCATCGTAAAAACAAAAGATCCTTTCGGAGAAATAAAACTCTCATCCCTTCAATCTTTTTTCTCACCCATGGAGGGAATTCCAAAAGGAGATTAAATACAGTAGGAAAAAAGTAGGCAAAGAAGGAAAACACAACAAATGGGTAATTGTAACACAAAAGAAACCTGTGTGAAGTATTTAACTTGAATATATGATACTTAAAATCATACAAATGTAAAAAAGGAGAAAACTTCTAAAAGTTAAAATTGGGTAGTTCACAATAAAGAAGCATCCCATTATAACTAGATGAAAAGAGAATATCAAAGAAATTTGAAAATGAATTTTAGCAAATTGTGATTAGACTAACTATACTTGTAAATCAAGTTTCTTTTTTGTCACCCATGAAGGAATTCCAAAAGGAGATTAAATACAACAGCAACAAGAAGAAGAAGCATTTATCCCACTAAGTGGGGTCGGCTACATGAATCCTTTTTCTCCATTGCTTCCTATTGAGTGTCATAATTTCAAACGGTAGGAAAAATTTAGGCAAAGAAGAAATCAAGCTCATGAATAAATTAACAAAATAAATGGGTAATTTTAAAACAAAGGATACTTAGGTGAGGTATTTAACTTGAATATATGATACATAAAAGCATACATATGTAAATAAGAAGAAAACTTCTAAGAGTTAAAATTGGGTGGTTCAAAATAAAGAAATATCCCATTATAACTAGATGAATATCAAAGAAGTTTGAAAATGAATTTGAGTAAATTGTGATTAGACTAACTATACTTGTAAATCAAGTATCGAGAACATAAAAGCTATTGACAACTTAATTGAATGTAATATAAACAAAGGTGTAAAGAATTATATTTTTAAATACAAGTCAGACACTTCCTCTATATGCCCATGTGGGACAAAGAGAGGCCAAGGCACTCGCATATCTCACAAGTTGCCAGTAGTATTTAAGTGTTACCTAGGCAATTGCCTTGCATAAGGTGCCAAACGATGAGGCGTGTACCTCCTCTAATTAGAACTACAAGTAATAATAGTTTGGATGCAGAAGTTAAGCTAATTTTAAATGATGATAATTTGACATGAGTATTGCAGAAAAAGCACCTCAAAATAGCAACAAAAGAATGCATCCTAGAAAACAAATTTGATCAAATGTAAGTACAAAAGCTTTAAATTATAGAGTTATAAATTTTTAAGATGATGATGATGAATTTAAGGAGCTGAAGAACTAGGTCGCTGTATATTTAGTGCGCAGACAAAAAAATGGATTTGGTAAGGATGAAATAGATTTGTATGGTAAAATTAGACTTTCTTTTCGCGAATTCTATAAACTAAAGTATTCTTATTTAAATATATATTTTTGATACTTACAAGGATAATCTATCTTGCAATGAGTTGCAATTTAGAATCCAATGGAACTTGAAAAATTATAATTTCATTCAATAATATTTAGTGTGATGATGATCAAACATGAGTTTTCAAAAATATTCTTCATAATTAATATTGGCTTTTATTTAGTTAAAAAGCAAATACATCTTTACAGGCTTACATCTGAGCAAGTGCCTAGGTTGGCACCTAAAATCATTGGTATTAGGAAGCCATGCCACTTTAAGGGTGTCAAAGCATTATTGCACCATTGGTTCAAAAGAAATATGATAAAATCAAAAAAGTAGTAGTTAAAAAATTGCACTTGAGAAATGATAGGAGTAACAAATATAAAAATAAAAAGGTTAAAATTATACTTAGATAGTTCGATGTTGACATGGATTAAATTAAAGAATGAAATAAATTATTGAAAATAATAATGATTTTTGCGTGTTATGAAAGTAACTTAGTAACATGTCCCTAACCAAAATTTATTAGAATTATTTATGACAATAAGGAAATGATAGAAAAAGACATTGATTTACCATATGCAGAAGTTATTTGGAGATTTATCCAATATTTCAAACAATCTAGCCTTCATCTTTAAGAAGTTTCTTGCTGTATTAGGTATCAATTTAATGCTCTTATAGATTTGTCTGTCAAATTTTTAAGTTAAGGGGTTTCCAAGATTCAATACCCATTGCTTTGGAGGCATTCACGTCTTAAATCTACATTTTTAATGTAGCTCTATCGCGAGATGGACCAAAAAAACTTAATGAATGCTACAACTTCAAAATTTTCATATTTATAACTTTCATAGTTTATGTTGCAAAAATTAAATCTATAGACTAGATGAAATATATTTAATAGTCCTTCAAAAAAACAAACAAAACTCACCAAGAAAAGCATAGAAAAGTACCAATATATAAAGCTAAAAAAATAAATTAAAATAATAAATACCTCCAATTGTTGATGAAATGAGCCAATAAAGTCTAAATGCTCCTCATAATGTAGCTTCAACTGTCTATAAAATTCAGAGAATTCTGTTTGCATAATTAGTTCACAATCATTGATGAGTCCTTCATTGATTCCGGCTTCACGCAAACGTGCTTTAAGATTTTCAGTTGAAAAAGATATATTATTTCGAAATAAAGATAGATTTTCTGGTAAGGATAATTTATTCCTAGCCAAAATCAAAGCTTTAATCCAGGCCTGACGATCTTCCTTTGAATTAGTTTTCAACTGAAGAGTTTTTGTTGGAGAAAAAATATAGAATCGCCTATCATCAGACTTGCTTTCCCGAAAAGATGCAATCTGTGATTGGAAAAAATTAGTATATAATTTTAGAAAGAAGAATACAACATGAAACTAGTCATCAAGATAAGTATTATTATCTATTTTTAACATGAACAATGCATAGCCAAATAGAAAATTTTTTTTCTCAATTTACCTGGCTATAGAAACAAATGGAGAAAAATAAATGATCATTTACTTTAAAAGAATTTTAAAAAAATAATTATTTACACACTAAAAAGAATAGTAATAGTTGATGTTAAATGATCAAAAGTAAGAAAAAAGTTTAAAAAAATGCCAAAATTTACCATAACCAGAATGAGCAGAGAGCCTAATGATACAAAAGATAACAATTCTATGAAAGTATGAATTTAATGAAATTATTTCTAAGTTTCTCAAATGCAATATAGCAAATATGTTTAAAATAGAAATTAAATAGCTCAACTCCATCAGTCAAATTGTGCTAACACTTTGGAAGTGTTTAGCACTATCGATATACCCACAAATTAAAGAAACAAAAACTAGATGTATAAGACGGGGGTTTGTTTATACATTTCTTTTCTTCTAATGTGTTAAGTGTTTTTTAGCTTTACTCATGTAGAATTAAAATAAAAAAAGAAAATAGCATCAAGCAATTAGGCTCAAAAATAGGTAAAGCAATATATATACAAATAGTTCCAAATAAGTAAAACTTGCATGTAACAAAATTACTCATATATTTAACGAATCACACCTAAAACAGTAAACAAAAATCAACAAATTTTACATAAATAAGAACAATAAACTAGAAACAATGACTTCCGAGGCAAGCTTATAATTAACCAGCGAACAAAACATTTTATCAAACAAAAAATCAGATATATAAGATGCATAAGTAAACTCCAAATGGATGTAAATCATATTGCATTATTCTATAACATTCTTACATAAAAGAAAAAATGTATACATAATATTACCAAGAAAAGCTTGATTAAAATACGTTTATTAGCAAAAATTCATTTGCATATGGCTAAAGAAGTTTATTTTTTCAGCACAAGTACACAACAAATGCTTGCAAAGCATGTCACATTATTTTATACCCTTCTTAGTACTACCAAGAAAAGCACATTTAAATTAAGTTTATTAGCAATAGTTCATTTAATTTAAACGAAGAATGCTAGTTTAAAATATTAGATATATGATAAAAAATGATGCAATGTAATCTATTTGTTATACTTCATTTCCTTCTATTAACACAACAATCCAATTAAAATTAATATATCCTTTAGATATTAACGCCCACGTTGACAAACTAAACAACATTTAGAAGTGATAATTTACCAAATCATATGGTGTATTTTTTTATTATAATTTAACAAAAAAATTGTGTACCTCCAATGATCTAGAATAGCTATAGGAAAGACCTATAAAATAGTAGTCATATCTAAGTTAGACACAGAAATAAGATTTTTGGGGGAATTGAGTAAACAAAGCAATGTTTATATATAATCTAAGAAAAAAAAAAAGAGGGAAATTGAAGGTCCGCTACTTGAAAAATCATGGCCACAGTTGCATAAATCATGGCCACAGTTGCATGATCCACAGACTTCATGCCTACTAGAGGGAAGAAAAGAGGGAGAGGGAGAGAGAAGGGTTGGCCTCTTGATCTAGAATTAGTCAAAGAGGTGAGGAAAAGAACATGAGGGGGAAAAAAGATCTATTGTTTTATGCTTACTTGTATTATAAAACCTCATATTTATTGAGGAAGTAAGAGTCAATTCATACTTATTCACAATTCTAAATACAAGTATTTTTAAAATATTTATCTAAAATATTATGCATACATTTCACTTTTTATTAGTTATTCCTTAAGAAAATTTAATTATTTCTAATTAGCTATTTAAAAAGTGATGAGTTACTTGAAATAAGGGAGGGTGATTTTGAAGAGTAATTTTATTATATTTTCATTGAGTATCACCAAGTAAATCTCTCTATATCATAATTTTGATATCTCATCCTATTTTTAAAAATTAAATTGCAACTTTATAATGCAAGCCCTGCATTATTTTTATACCTTTAAGTTTAACTTTCCAAGGGTTAAACATAATTTTTTTTTATGAGAGCCTTTTCAATCACAACTTCTGTTATTGTGAAATTTTGCTCCTGCAAATGCAATCAATCATTAAATAATCATAACTTCAAAATATGATAAAATTGCCTAATGATTTTGATTTTGATTATAACAAAATGAATATTTTCATCCAAGCAAAATAGCTTGTCCAAATCATAAAGCGATCCAAATTGACGATCATTTTATTGGCATAACGACTTTGCATGACTTCCTTGGTTAGAAACCACGCATGCTGCCGAACTTTTTTATGAGATTGAATTATTTTGCTTAAACATTGAAAAAAAAAAAACTAAAATCGGTACATTAACCCCAATAATAAATTGTAGTTGCCTAAAAAAAATAGAAAAATTTTACTTTCTCTTCCTTTAAAGCAACAACATAAAAATTAATTTTTCTCTTCTAAATCCATTTAACTTGTCCCAACATTATGTTTGGCTTCCTAGATACATGGTCAACCTCCTATCATACTGGCCTTAGAGACCAATATAATATTCACTCTATAGTTCTCTTTGACCATATCCATTTTCCTAATAGAATCTTGCATGACTATGGACTCCTTAGCAGAAATCTAAAGAAGCACATCAGTAGAAAATGCTTACCATTATGTTACTCATCATGTTTCTTGTTTGGCTCTTTTTTGCTCATGCATGATTTGTTTGAACTATTAGTTAACGCACTAAAAGTACACACTGTGGTACAAGAAGAGCTTGAATGATCCCCATGAGTTTTGTCAACCAATTGGAGAAGTCAAACATAACCACTTCAAATATTTTAGAATTTTTAACACTAGCATGCATTGACTCATGGCTCTTATCCAATGCATGGGTTTTGTTTCCATGAAACTCTCTTACATTTTTTTCCTAAGATTTTTTGGGTTTAATCAAATCTCTGATACCAAAACATGATCCAAATAGGTGTGAAAAAAGTTTATGAGACTTGTAAAATTTATTCAGTTTGCTATGGAGGAAATAACATAATTAGTTTGACTCTCCTAATCTACCTAAAAGGCAACAAAAAGAAATAGAGAGAGAGAGAGAGGGAAAATGGTTTTACACCTAGTCATTCATATTAGTTGGTTTCTTGAAGCTAACCCTTTTTTTTTATTTCTATCTTTTTTATTTTTTTATTTTTATTACCTTTTTTTTTTTTTTTTTGCTAGCTGTAGGTTGGTTATTAACTTTCTTGGTTTCTTCTTGTATGGCCCTTGGCACACCTTGTGTAACGATTCTATAAATACCCTAAATTGTAATGTTTGTGAACATAATATGAGCACAATTCAATAGTTACTTTCTTAGTTATCAATAACATTTATAAATTGAGTCAAGTTGATTATTTCAATCAACCTAAAAGGAAAGAGAGGATGGCGTTATATCCAGTCATATTTTGTAACCCAGCAAATTTCGAAGTTTACTAGTTATTAAGTATTATTGGAGTGGAGAAATGTAAGTGACAATGCTGCATGGGCGGAATCAATGAAGGACGAGGTGGATAGAATGAAGCTTGGGGGAAAGAGGAGGGATGCACGGTGTGACCCGTAGGAATACAATAGAGTATAAGTAGCATATGTGAGCACGAGCAGGTGATATGATGAAAATGATTATAAAAGTGTCAGCATGCAATTTAGTGGTGCATGTGACTGAGATGCTCACTGATGCGTGTGATAACAAAAACAGCATGCAATTCAAGTCTAACATAAATCAAGTCAAAATTTTGAGATGCAACAAATCTGTTAAAATAAAAATTTATCGCAATCTCTAAAAGGGAGAAAAATTTAATGAGAGAATAAAAATTTAGAACATCTACAACAAAATTTGACATAAAGCACCCGTGTTAATCACTGAGGCATTAAAAACTCGTAATCAATATTTTTAATACACGACACTCAAAACATTGTTATTTACAAAATTAGCGCCCTCCCTCGTCCATTTTTCAAATTCTCGCTCAAAAATTAAAATTCACGATAAAAACCCAACACACATTTTTCATTTTCATCAAATTCCCGTATATTCAAAAAACACATGGGTGCTAGTTTTGTAAATAGCAACATTTAAAATGTATGTAATTAATTTTTTTTTCCTCTGATACCGATCTTTCACAAATTTCTACTATCTCCATACGTCAATCCAAATTATTTGTTCGATAGACGAAAAATATCTCCGGATGTTGATGAAATAATTCAAATTTGAAAATTCAAAATATAAAGATTGATGAATAATGTATTACAGTTTTAGGATATGCTTCAAGAAATTGAGAAATACTCAAAAATCATGTCAAATAGAAGAAAATCATCAAATATCAAAATGCTCATCATTTGAAACCCAACAAGAAAATTTAAGTTGGTGAGAGCACAAAAAAGGCAAAACAGCAGGTTGGTGAGAGAACATAACAGACGAAACATAAAGCAAACACACCAATCCTTCGAACTCAAGGCCAAAGTCTGAGTGAAATTCTGCTCCTTCAAGCTCTAGGTTGAAGTCCGAGTGTCGATGATGATGCTCGTATGTCTAGAATTCTTGAACTCCAAAGTGCACTCCTTAATAAGATGGCGGTTGTTAGAACAAATCTAAAACTATCCAGAAAAATGCTCGGAATTACGATTCATAGAAAGATTAATATCTTATGTATTCAAGAAACTAAATGGGTTGGAGAAAAGGCTAAAGAGATTGATAACTTAGGTTTTAAACTTAGGTATTCTGGTAAGAGTCGCAATAGCAACGGTGTATGTGTAATTATAGATAAGAGTTTGAAGAATAATGTTGTAAAAATTAATAGAGTTGGAGATAGAATTATAGCCCTTAAGATTATCATTAATCCTAAAATTTTTAATATTATAAGTGTTTATGCTCCTCAAGTGGGTTTAGATATAGGGTCTAAATATAAATTGGGTCTAAATATAAATTCTGGAATATAAATTCTGGAATGACTTAGAAGACTTAATACAAAGAATATCTCTTGAAGAAAAAAAAAATTATTCGAGGTGATTTAAATGGACATGTCAGTAGAATGGTAGAAGATTTTAGAAATATTCATGGTGGCTACGGTTTTGGAGTGATTAACGAAGAAGGTAGAGCTATTTTAGATTTTGCTTTAGCATATGTTTTTGTTATTACTTTAAATTATGAGAGAGGGTAATTGAACAAAGGTTAAGACGTATTATAAAGATTTCTCATAATCAATTTGGATTTATGTCGGGCAGGTCTACTATGAAAGCTATACATTTATTGAGAAGTTTGATGGAGAAGTCAGAGATAATAAGGAGAATCTACATTTGATTTTTATTGATTTAGAAAAAGCTTACGATAGGATTCTGAGAGATATCTTTTGGAGAGTTCTTGAGAAGAAAGGTTTTGCTATTACTTATATTCAAGTCATTAAAGATATGTATACTAGAGTTGTTACTTGTGTTCGAACTGAAGGAAGATTGACCAAATATTTTCCTATTTTTGTTGGATTACATCAGGGATCAGCTTTAAGCCCATCTCTTTTTGCTTTAATTATGTATGGTCTTACTGTACATTTACAGGAGGATGAACCTTGATGTATGCTTTTTGTGGATGATATCCTTCTCATGGATAAGACGAGAGAAAAAGCCCACAAAAAACTTGAATTATGGAGGTTTACATTATTAGAGTCTAAAGCCCTTCACTTGAGAGCTAAAACTGAATACATTAAATGTAATTTTAGTAGTGATAGCTCTAGTGACAGAAGTGTAACTTTGGGTGATCAAATTATTAAAAGGTGTGAACGATTTAGATGGGGATGTTAATAGTAGAATTCAAGTTAGTTGAAGTGGATGAATGTTTCGGGTCTTTTGTGTGATAGAAAAGTACCGCTTAGACTGAAAGGAAAATTTTAAAAGATGGTGGTGAGACCTGCAATGCTCTATGGCGCTGAATGTTGGCCTTTAAAAGAGAATAATAATACTAAGTTAAGTTTTGTCGAGATGAGAATGATTAGGTGGATGAGCGGCTTTACACTTAGAAACAAAATGTTAAATGAATATATCTGTGATAGGGTTGGTGTAGCTCCTGTGACGGACAAAATCAGAGAAAGTCGTCTTAGATGGTTTCGTCACATTAAGCGTCGACCATCTGATGATCCGATTAGGCGAGTAGATGTTTTAGATTCGACTTATGTTAAGAAAGGCAAAGGTAGAACTAGGAAGACTTGGGCTTATTGTATAAAAAATAATCTTAATTTATTAGAACTAAATGAAAATATGACTAAATAGAACGCAATAGAGAAAAAGGATTCGAAGTGGGATTAAGGCTTTGTTGTTGTTGTTGTTGTTGTTGTTGTTTTTGTTGTTGTTGTTGTAGAAAATGCTTACGATAAGGTTTCAAGAGATATCCTTTGGAGAGTTCTTGAGAAGAAAGGTGTTGATATGACATATTCAAGTCATTAAAGATATGTATACAAGAGTTGTTACTTGTGTTCGAACTAAAGCAGGATTGACCAAATATTTTCCTATTTCTGTTAGATTACATCAGGGATCGGCTTTAAGCCATATCTTTTTGCTTTAGTTATTGATGGTCTTATGATGGTCTTACAGGAGGATGTACCTTAGTGTATGTTTTTTTGTGGATGATATCCTTCTCGTGGATAAGACGAGAGAAAAAACCCAGAAAAAACTTGAATTATGGAGGTCTACATTGGAGTCTAAAGGCCTTCATTTGAGTAGAACTAAAACTGAATACATGGAATGTAATTTTAGTAGCAGTAGCTCTAGTGACAGAAGTGTAAATTTGGGTGAGGGTGATCAAATTATTAAAAGGTGTGAATGATTTAGATATCTCGGGTCTGTTGTTCAAAGCGATGGTGATATAGATAGAGATGTTAATAATAGAATTCAAGTTGGTTGGTTGAAGTGGAGGAATGCTTTGGGCCTTTTGTGTGATAGAAAAGTACGGCTTAAACTGAAAGGAAAATTTTATAAGACGGTGGTGAGACCTGAAATGCTCTATGGCGCTGAATGTTGGCCTTTAAAAGAGAGCATAATACTAAGTTAAGTGTTGTCGAGATAAGAATGATTAGGTGGATGAGTGGCTTTACACTTAGAAACAAATTGTGAAATGGCTATATCCGAGATAGGGTTGGTGTAGCTCCTGTTACGGACAAAATTAGGGAAAGTCGTCTTAGATGGTTTGGTCACATTAAGCATCGACCTTCTGATGATCCGATTAGGAGAGTAGATGTTTTAGATTCGACTTATGTTAAGAAATGCGGACGTAGACCTAGGAAGACTTGGGCTTATTGTATAAAAAATTATCTTAATTTATTAGAACTAAATGAAAATATGACACTAAATAGGACGCAATGGAGAAAAAGTATTCATGTAGCCGACCCCACGTAGTGGGATTAAGGCTTTGTTGTTGTTATTGTTTGTTATTGTTGTAATCATGAACTTGTCCATTTCGCTAAACTATCCATTTGATCATGAAACATGCATTTCCTTCACATATATTGTGTGACCATGAGGCAAAGAGGGCATCGCGTGCTTCGCATCGTATGTGAAGCGCACCTGGAAACAAGCACTTAATAACACTGATCTAAGCAAATTGAACTTTCGTTGGAGAAGTTGAATAACCAAGATGAGTAAATTTGTTATAAAATGAAGGAAGAGCTTGCTAATATTACTTTATATCTAGTTATTCATTTTGATTGTTGTTTGTAACTGACAAAACAATTTTTGACAATTGTAGGTCAATTATTGACTTTTCTGATTTCCTTTGTATGACATTGGTGTGTCCTTGGTTATGGATTCTGCAAATATACTAAGTTGTCAAGATTGAACAATGTACTCTAAATTCAATTTAACAGCTTTTCTCCAAATAGCTTCTTTCCCTCTTCATCTCTACCTTTATTCTTGCACGTGTTGTTCTTCAAGGAAAGTAGTGCAATTCATCAACCCAATTGAACTACCTAGTACTTCTACATTATGGAAATCTAACTAAAAAATTTGATGCCATATATTTGCCAACCATTCTTGTTGTGGATGTGGATTTATAGGCATGCAACAACAAATTCTGGTCTCAATTGTTGTACAAAATTGTAGGGAGACAGAAAAATTCATTTTCCAAAACCTATACTACATTGGAAAGAATGCTGAACTTAATAAAGGAAGATCAATGGAGAATGAATGCTGATTCAAGAACCTGAATCATAGAGATAATAATAAGGCTAACTGGAATGTATAAAATCCGAGTTTAAAAAACTTTTAACCTAGAAGTGCTAAAAGTAATTCATCAAATATCTCATACTTATAGAAGGGCTATATGGAGTCTTTTCTCCTTGGAGCAAATGCAAAATAAAAAAAAAAAAGAGGCAATAGTATGCCTCTTAATAAAGAATTGGAGGGAGAGGGAAAAATTGAGGAAAATAATTCAATTATTTCAACCTTAATTGCTAAATCCTAAGGCCTCTATACCAAAAAAAAAGATAATAATAAATAAGTTAATATATGTTCATTTACAATTATTACTGCATGCTTTAAGTTAGGTATCATTTTCCTCAATTTCTTACACTTCAAATTTTTAGTTATCTTTTGAAAATAGTTAGCAATTCTTATATATTTCCTTTAAAGGTGGCTACTACATACAACAAAAGTAATTTTACGACTGTTTCCTTAATTGCCTCTGCATAAATTTAAAATTTTGCTTTCCCTCCTATTATTTAAATTTAAATAGCAAATTTAAAGTTTAGCTCAATATCTTTTCTTTGAAAATTTATCCTTCAAATATTAAACTTTTTATGCTTCCTTGAGAAACTTAAATATCAATCTAGTAATAAAATATTTGGTGAACCTTGAACGTAGCTACCAAAAGCATGCATCAAAAACATTATTTAAAATCACATGGATTTCAAAGCACCTCAAATAAGACCCTAACTTTAAAGCTATATATTCAAGAAAATGATGTTCTCCTAGGTAATTTTCCTATTCATTTTGTACATTCATCCCACATGAAACATGGTGCAGTAGTAGGCAATTATCACTTGTAATAGTTTGAACTTCAATTGTTGATTGATTCTTCATATAATGATGCAACCAATTATAGCAGCATCTTAAACACACTATAGACAGTTTCATCCACATAAACTAAAGCCTTCTCTACAATGGCATAAGTGAATTGTTACAGAAGGCTCTCCTCAAAAAATTAATTCAGATGATAGTTAAGGCTAACTGTCACAATTGCGAGCAGCAACAATAACATGACTTTGCCACAAAGGATGTTCATTTGACTATCAGGTAGTTAACCATAGCAAATATTTCCTTCTAACCACAACAAATTTCTATCTATCTAGAATGCCTATAAGAAGATCGCCAAACTAATTGGGGCATCAATATAATTGTCATCTCATAAATACTACTCTCCAAAAACAAGAATAATAAACAAGGGTTATCACAAGCTTGCCATTATAATCAGTAAGAAAATATAATACCATCTCATGTAAAGCTATCAAACAAAACTCATATAACTACTAAACTAGGAAACGACCCCACATCACAGCTAAGATTTTAAGATATTGAACAAAAGAAAAGTGAATATACTATCTTGTGTGTGGCAAAATTAGGAATTGTTCTTGCTAGGTCAAGCAATTCAAATTAAGACGAATACAATTTTAATAGATTGTTTATTCAATTAGAGACATTAAACGATTATTACATTAGAATTTCATTTGGATGGCAATGGTATGGCAGACAAATCAATTACTAACCTCTTTACCAAATCTGCTTTTGAGGTGACCTGATAACTCTGTCGACAAACTCAAGCAAGAAGACGTGCCAAGTAATTTTAACTTCAAAATACTTAACGTCTACAGCAGTCAAATGCACCACCAACACAATTATTAATCAAAGTCGAGGTTGTGCAATCATCATCATTGGTTCACAAATCTACAAAGTTCTTTTTCTTAATTCATAATATGGAAAAAGTTCTAATTTGACAACTGATAGGAGCAAAGGTGAGTTCTTCCTTCTAGTAAGCTTTCATTATTTAGAATCATCGTTGGATTCATAAAGACAAAGCAGAGATTTAAGAAATGATGTGATCCTCTAGAAGTACACACTTTTCATGCTATTAAGATCTGGACCTTCTTCTAGAAAAACACGCATGGCTGTAAAGGAGCCTCTGACCTGATCTCGTTGATTTTGTAGAATGCAACGCCAAATAATGTAGGTCACCACACTTCTTTTTGGCAAATGGAGCATACAACAAGCACTTCAATTTTTATTGGAGCATGACTACAAATTAATGGTATGCATAATTTCGATCAGCTGCTATTGCAAGCCCTAATTTGCATCGTCAAGCTTTTAAATCATTGTGTCCTAAAATTTATGCACTAAAGTTTGAGACTTCAACAACAGCGTTATCCCATTAATTGATTTTTGACTGCCAGATATGATGAAATACTGCGCTTTTCCTATATTGTTAAGCCAAATAAACGGCTCGTCACGATGTGAGGCGACGACAAGAAAGCGCGATGCATGCGAGAAACAGGGCCGAGGCGGTGCCACCAAACTAGTTAAGTCTCTTTTTAAACTTTTAAGTCTACCAGCTCCAAGGCTTGTAGATAGAAAATCAATTGCAATGGAAAAAATAAAGTAGCGCGTGTGAAAACATTCTCCACCAGATGGCAAAAATAAAAAATAAAAAAAGAAATTTGAAGGTTGGACAAGAAAGTTATCAGATTGCAGTTTAGCCGCAAAACCAGTACAAGAAACGACTAAAACAACAAAATCTGCCATAGTTCTACCTCTCCCTCTTAAATTTGCAGACTGGGGACGAGTTATGTGGTAAGAATCACATAACACTCTGCTAGATGAATGGCAAGTTGTCCAAGAAGCCCTTTCCTATAGTACGATTCCAGCAAGAACCACATGGACATCGAAAGCCAGAAAAAAAGGTGCAGAGTAGTTGAGACTCGAAAACGTCTCGTGGTGCAAGATAATATTCTTCTACCTGGACGCCTTTTTAATAGAGGACCCCAAAAAGGAACATGCTTAAAAATTTGAAGGAGCCATACAAGTACTTACTCGAGGCGGTACGCTTACACCCCAAAGACCACGCCTTTTGATATGGACTTGAGCGTCTCGTCAGCCATCACGAATACTGCCCTATTTTGTTCTAGCGATTGCTCTCCTGCGTGATGTGACCCACTTCCAGATTAACAGCTAGCGGATGCCCGGACGAAACAGTAAATTAAACAAGGGCCAGAGGGTAAAAAATAAATAATCAATATTGACAACATAACCACGGCCAAAGAAACGAAAATCCGCCAGTTTGGGTGACCTACGGGAAGGATACTCCCACCTTTTCCCAATATGGATGGAAACCACTAACGGCAGGATGGGGTAGGAGAAAGGGACGACAAAGAATCGCGTTTCTAGGTCCAAGCCGTGCGCTCTGGTATTCGGGGATCGGATAGAGAAGAGACCATCCAGAATTGGAAAGGATTAAGGTCTATGTGCATCAAAAGTCCTCACATTTAGAAAACTCTTCAAAAAGGGGCTAAAAGCAGATCCGATCCGGCCCTATGGCGTTATTTCCTACATGATTATAGCCCTCTCACGATTCGCCCCTAAAACCGATAATTATGTAGCAAGCTAAAAAACACGACCGTATTAGTATTCGACGCCCACCTTGAGATAAACAACACCGACCGGATTCTTCAGCCTCCTCCCCACGGCGCCGTCCTCCATCGAGCGCGAAAGCCGTGCGGACGCGGCACCGATTATCCGCACTTGACCGCTGACGTAGAACCGATCCTCCCGCCGACAGATCTTTGAGTAGGAGAGTACACCGTTCCTAAGCGTAAACCATCGCGATCGCCAGCCCTTGCCAAAGTTAGTCCACTTGTAGAGAACGCCAGCAACGCTGACATCCGATTCTCCTTCCCCGCCGGCATTGCCCTCCGGCCCACCCCGCTCTTCAGAAGATGGTTCCCACTCAGGCGGGTCCGGCGATCTGTCGCCAATCCCAGGGCAGTCAATCGAGATGCAGCACAGCGGATGCATCTCCTTCCGCTGCATCTCGCCCCTTAGTATTCCGATCCCGAAGACACCATCAATCAAATCGAGAGGAAAGAGAAAGACATGATGAGTTTTTATGAAGCTTGCAGGAACGGAAATGGAGGCGAAAGGTTGAGTAAAATAATGGTAATGGATGAGAGAAAATAGGGGAAGATTCGAAGGGGGAGAACGACTCTTCTGCGACTCTTTCGCTGGTTTCCACGGCCACGTTTAGTTGCGGGTGGGGGCCGAAGGCTTCCGCTGATTTCTCACGCCCGCGTTGGTGTGAGGGCGGGGGCCGAATTCATGGTGGACTCCACTGCACGTAGGATCTTATATGATTTTTGTAATCACCCCCGCCAATGTGAAATTGAAATAAAAATTATAAGTTGCCATGGTGAAAAAAGAGTTTCTAGAATATTAGGGGAAAAATAGAATAGTTACACTAATTTTTCTTTTCTTTTCTTTTCAATATTTGAGAAAAGATGAGAGACACACGCAACATTTCTTGCAGAAAAAGATGTTCACGAATAATTTTGATCATGTAAAGATCATGCAAAACATTTCTTGCACAAAAAGTATATATGTGAGTCGAAGATGCCTCAGCGATCATAGGTGAAATTAGAGAATAATTGAGAGTGGTCAACTTTTTCATCACAAACACAATTTTATCAGTGGATATTACTCCTACAGTATTTTTTTTATTAACAAAGATTTTATTTTTATTTTTTATCATACATTTAATTTATTATTTATCTTTTCTATTACATCTAATTTTTTATCAATAACTGAATGTTAACACTAGAGTTATTTAAGCCCAATGGTTGGACCTGAATTTAAATAGATACATCTAATGCCAATACATTATAAAAAAATATACTCTTCACAAACAAGATCAAGACATTTTCACTCCATTGGCACATGCAGCATTTTGTACAAAAGAGGTGTCTAGCACATGAGTAGGTAGTTAAATAGCTTGTTTTTATGTGGCAAAATTCATAAAAGCATTGATGGAACTCTTTGTTGGTCTAAACTAGAGGGCACCTAATTAAGATATGACTTATAGTTATTTTATTAAAATATTGCCTAAAAACACTATCCAAGTTATTTTTAAAAGTATGGGATGGATAACAAAGCATTTTTCACCACATAAAAATGTTGTCTAAAATATGTGACATTAAGAAAATTTAAATTATAACTTAAAAAAAATGAAAAAATTAATGTTAACAAAAATAGAACTTGTACAAAAAAAATTAAGGTAGTCATGTAATCATTCACATGATTAATACATCATGTAAGAAATTAAGGATTTAATTTTGGAAATGTAGTGTTATTCATTCAAATGAGTAATACTGCACTCCTAAAAAACCACATAAAACTTTAATTAGAGCCCAATTTTAAAAAATGAGTAAACCAAATTTTGTAATTTGTTATAACCGGCATTAGAAGAGTGATGCTTGTGTTCTCATAATCATCTAGGCCGGATTGAGAAAGTCATAAAAAATTTTGGATTGGGTTTAACATGTATTTAATCTTGAATCAATTCTATTTGCATGAAATTTGGTGCTCCAAAACTTGAAATTGCTTGTAGCCAAATTTCATCATCTAATCAAGGAGAGAAGATATACTCAGCCCTTTGTATTTGAATTTTGAACTAATTAAAGTTTACTAATGAAGTTCCCTACCTATATATGTAACTCTACCAAAAAACTTGAATACTTGTATCGAGTGCTCACTTATCGACTACGGTTTCTCTATAGTAAAATTTATCAAGGGTTATATGAAAAAACTTAGTTGAAAATCTAACAAAGTGAATAGCCAACATCCAAATTTGCTCATAACAAAAGTAACAATAAAAATTTGATTATATTGAAACTATTAATGTACTTTTATTACTAGTAGATCTATACAAAATATATCGATCTTCACTAATGAATAAAGGTTATTGATTGGGCAAGGGCATTTGGATTCCTCCCAAACTCTCTATCACTCTTTTTTTTTCTTTATAATTAATTTAGGCTTGATTTGTACTTATAGTAGGATCATGGTGTTTTCCTTTCATAATATTTTATTCAATATTCTTCAAGATGTAGAGAATATATAAATGTTCAAGACTATAAACTAAGCCTTATAACATCCAAATGTATACAATGTAGTGTTCGTAAGGTAACAAGTTAAATAAATAGGTTAATTACAAGTAACTTATGAATATGAATGATCAATTCACCAAGACGATTCGCATAATCTTTACACAATTCTTGCAAGTTGCTCCTTTTACACAACCATATTGAGAGTATGAATTAGTTTTTCCTCAATCCCATTTATTATCACTACATTAATTATAGTTGTGTACTTTAGCTTCTTTGAAAAAAAATTCATAACTCCCAAAAGAGAGCATTACTAAAATGACATCCTAAATTGATTACCAATGTAAAAGGCACAACCCACTGTCAGTCCGAATTTTGATTCTATTACCTTAATTTTGAAAAAAAAATCAATTTAATTTAATATATATAATTTTTTATTTGGAAAATAGTATTTTAATTTTTGAAAATATGAGACTAAAAAGATCTCATACATTTTAATAGTTTAAATAACTGAGCACAACACTACAAGCAATGCACCTATCTCGAAGAATAAACACATTACTAGACAATGGGCTCAATTAAATAAATTAAAAGAACTTATGGCATTCATTTGATCTGCAAATCTTTTATGTATGACCGATAAGTTTCTCTACCTAATATTAAAAATTAAATAGGGTTTAAATTACATGTGTTTTTTAATTCCTTATAGAGGCAAGCAGTTATAGTTAATTACATCCTAAATGACCAAAGTCATTTAAGAGAACTCTTGATAATGATCTGAGATCTTTATCTTCAAGATTTTAAGGTTTAGGTTCTCAAGGTTGGAAATAGGGAAATTAAGTGTGAAAAAACCAAATAAGAACAGTTATTTTAGAAGTCAAAGGAGGGAAAAGCAAGGCATGTCACGGATCCTGAAGAGAACCTCGGTGACTTCCCAAACTATCATATTTTTTGGCTTTTTGTTTTGAAGATGATATTATTTTATGTTTAAATCCTGTCAATTTATCATTTAGGGCTTACATCTGCATGATAATCGATCATGCAAATAGCCTCAATGATGGGAGGAATTATGTCGTATCAGATGATGACCTCAGAATCCTAAGAAAGTTAGGGCTTATATTGCACAACATGATTGTGAAAAAGCCTAAAGGATAAGATGAGGATTTATGTTGCACTAGGCGGATAACCTCAAATTTTGGCTTTTTGTTTTGAAGATGATATTATTTTATGTTTAAATCCTGTCAATTTATCATTTAGGGCTTACATCTGCATGATAATCGATCATGCAAATAGCCTCAATGATGGGAGGAATTATGTCGTATCAGATGATGACCTCAGAATCCTAAGAAAGTTAGGGCTTATATTGCACAACATGATTGTGAAAAAGCCTAAAGGATAAGATGAGGATTTATGTTGCACTAGGCGGATAACCTCAAATTCATACGGATTTATTATTTAAGCCTAAGGAAAGTTTTGTTGGCAAAGATCTTTTTTGCTCTTTCAAAGATGTTCTTCTATACATTCTATATTCTACTGAATTCAATCCTTGATTCGTCAGCGGAAGTCCTTTGTCCTTCGCTTGCATCCTCGTCATGCTACCCAAGAAGTTTGCTCCAAGCTCGTTGCTGACGGTGACTCCAGGTTTAAGGTTTTATGTCTTGTGTTTTAATTTTGATTATTGTTGTTAAAATTAGAGGATGTGTTCTTTCATGTGTTGTAGTGATCTATTACTACTGTTCTCTATCCTAAAGGTCTGACAAGTATGCAGAGACATACATGACTAAAAATAACTAGTGAAAGCGCAGCAAGAGAAGCACGACAATAAAACACAAAATTGCATATTTATGCCTCTGCTACTGCTGCAAAAGGGTTAATACAATAAAAATAATATAGCAACGTGCATGAAATTCAAGCAAATACAGGAAATTTAAGCAAATCGTAAGAAAATTCGGCACGAGAAAAACTCAAGTAAATCGTAAGAAAATCTGCCACAAGAAAACTTAAGTAAATTGTAAGAAAACATGAGTCAAGTAAAACAAAACTCATTGTTACATATAGAAGACTAAGATTAAATATAAAAATTTGGTAAAGGTGAGGGCTCAGAGTTGTTAATCAAAATGATTAACAAATGGACCTTCATAGGGTAACATCCTCATTAATTTTTCATACATGTAGAACTTACTTAGTAGTCAAATGTACTGTAGTCACAAGAAAAGATATTTTTGTTGTATGTAAATATTTTGACAAAAATTGGATAGTCCATAATTTAATCACCTCGATCGAACTAGACCTACCGACAACCTAAGAAAGTTAGGGGCAACTTCTTACCAAAAGTTGGGGAATAGTATCATGGGTCATATCCTCTCCCTGAAGGTCGTTGAGGTACGAGATACTATTCTAATATCCAGCTTTTTAGCACACATAAGCATTATCCTCACCACCCTCGCCACCAGCCCTCCGACTTACACAAGCCCGATGATCCATATGTGGCATTAAATTATTCCCAAGTGCCCACAAGGGCCTGAATACCATATCTAAGATTCATACCCTAGAGTATTGGTTTTACTGTAGGATAAATAGTGACGGAGTTTTCATTAAATATTTAAGTTAAAAGGGTCCTGAATCATATCTTGGTGGGTTCTTAAGGTTTTTAGAATGATTTTCTTCAACAAATTTATTTAAACCCAAATGTCTTCTAAAATGTCCAAAACCTTGTAAAGGTGCTCGGGGAGTGACCCTAACAACTTTAGAATCTCCTGGACTATTTCAAATTCATTTGGTCTTACCATACTGTTGAATTGATCAAACCTGGTTAAGTTAGATTTTCACTTCAATATTTTTGAGTTGTGATCAATTCCAATGTCTTAATTAACCCATGATAAGGCAAGTGGTCACTTCTCTAATGTTATGTTTGAGGTTTATGTGGTTTATCACTCATAGGGGTGGGCTTAATCACTTAAGGAAATTTTCCCTTTCTTCTCAATTAAACTTGAGCTTGTAATGAAAAGAATGCTTATGATAGCTTTTGTTCTTTCTTTTCTAAACCCTTTAAAGATTTTAGATCAAGCATAACTCACTACCAAGCTCTTAGATCATTTAAGGATGCATTTGTAATTTTGAAAGAGTTTTATGAAATGTGTTTGATTCTCATTGAAAAATTGAATTATGCTCAAACTTTGGTTTTACCATTCAAATCAATGCATTATTAGTCACCTAACTGATACCCCTTCACACTTGGATCATCCAAACTTAATCATATTCCAATCTTCATCAATTTGAAAAATTACAAATTTAACCTCTTGTAGAAAATAATGTGAATTGATTTCTACCATTTTGCCCTTGTTTCAATCATCACATAGGAATAATTATCATATATCCTACCCTTTCACCCTTTGGTTTAACATAAATTTTAATTAGAGTACAAATTTCCAAAATTATAATTTTACCCTAGGGTTTCCAACCCAATAACACTTTTTATTTAATCCAAGTGATTATAAAATTTTGTTGGACTATTACTCATAAGTTAATTGAAACATCTACGGAGAATTTTTATTTTTTTGATTTTTATTTATTTCTATAATTTTTTTTAGTTCAAAATTATGAATTTTCAATGTTAATTCGTTTGATTAACCAAAACATGTATGTTTTCCTTGGAAAAATTTTATTGTGTTTCTATATGCCAGAGGACCATTTAGAATAATTTTCATTAATTTTTTAGTTATATTTTAATTTTTTTAATTTTAATTTAATTTTAATGAATAAATAACTTAAAAATATATTTTTATTTAAGAAATTAATTTTTATATTTTTTATTAGCCTCTAAATTTTAGGCAACTCAAAGAAATTTATTTTATGTTTTTGTGATTTTTCTTTGATTTTTTATAATTTTTTTTGTCAAAAATATAGAAAAATACATTAACTTGTTAAAATAAATTTTTATAACTTTAAAAATTTATAAAAGAATTTTTAATTTGTTTTCTTTAAATAAAAAGTTTTTTTGTGATATTTTGAGGCATATTTGTATTTTTTATATTTTTAATTCATTTTTAATTAAAAAATGGCTAAAAATGAACTTTTTAATTTGACCTTAATTTTCTTTTTCCTAGGTGCCTCTGATCTTGGAGAACAACTTAAGATTGATTTTGTAATTTTTTATTTTTATTTTTTATTTTTTTTTCTATAATTATATTAAGCAAAAATTCCTTTTTTCTTTAAAAAATACATTTTTATATTAAAAAAAAAGCTCTCTAACCTTGAATTTTTTTATGGTAGCATCCTAATCCTAAGGTTTTTTTTTTTCAATTTGAGATATTTTTTTGTGGTTTTTTGAGTTATATTTACATCTTTTAATTTTTTTATTAATTTTAAAATAGAAAAATACTTAATAATGCATATTTATTTTAAATCACACTTTTTATTTTTTCTTTGGTCCTCTGACCACAATGAACTCAACAAACATGATTTCAAATTTTTTTGGTCTTTATTTTTATTTTTCCTAATTTTTTAATTAAAGTAAAAGTGAAGTCCTTAGAAAATTAGGGCTTTTGATCTTAAGGGTGTCCTTCGACCTTGGAAAAATCAGGGAACATCCCTAGGGACATTTGAAATAAGCCCTCAAAATTTCATATAATGATGATTAATATTTAAACACTTTTGAATTAATTAAGATTTGGGTTTTTTATTTAATTTAAAGTTAATTTTTTGGTCCATTAAAGTCTCTCTATTCACTTAGCATAGATATATTTTATTTTATTTTTGTGATTTTTCTACACCAAGGTAAGAATTTTTGAAGTTAAATAGCATTTTATGTATTTATTTAACTCAGAAACCCTCTATTTATCTACTTATCCGTGTGACACTAACTCTGTCCTCAGACCCATCAACAGCCCACACGTCACTGGTTGATTCGCCAAGCTTTATACCTCGGCCGCTGGCTCGGCTTGTGATTCGTGTAACGAAGGTCCGTCTAACCCAATCTCCGCAATTCTTTTGATATACGTGTGAATTGACGACATCCGTTCATCATCCCTGATCGACCTAACCATAGATCCATTTGGATTCTAACCCTAAGATCTTGCTCGACACTCCACTAAATTACATAATGTTTTTTTCCTATAGATTCATCTAAGTGAGTCAAACACATTCATATGACTAGATACACATGAAATAAAGATTTCTTTCATAAAGGTTCAAACTGAGGCAAAAAATGAGAAATTTTGAACGTCCTTCGAGTGCCAGTTTGAGTTGTGGTTGGGTGTAGGTATGATCTAGACCAAAGAGTTGATCGGGCTTGGTTTTGGACTAGGTTGGCTTTTAATTGGGGAAGTGGTTTTAAGGTGTTGTTAAGCTTTCGGGATGATAAATTGGAGGTTTGTGGATTTTGGTGGAATGATCGAACAAGCCCTTAATTTTGGTAATGAAATTAGTGTTTCTCAGTGGGAAGCAATGACTGAAATTATGGGGAATGATCTTTGTAAGGCTGTGGGAAGTTTTTGGAATCAATTTGACAAGGCTTAGCCAAGGTTTGTGCATCACCTCCATTTGGCCGCGAGAGGGGTCCTTATAGGCTCAATCATGAAGCTTCATTGGTTAAGCTAAAAAGTCCAAGGTGGTGCTTAGGTGGAGGGAAGAAGATGAAAATTGGCCCATTGGGGTGAGCCACATTGGATGGACTCAAGTTTGGGTTTTCCTTATAGTGGTGCCCTCGGGTTAGTGTTTTCCAGCAGCCAAGGTGGCCAGCCAGCTAGGGGACAGGTCACCATCTTGTTCAGAGTGGTCAGGGTTAGAGAGATGTGAAGCCAATTAGAGTTGTGCATGGATAGATGTGTTTGATCAAAGAGGAAAGGTCTTTGGGTCAACTTGGGTCTAGCTTGGGTTTAGGCCCATGAAAATGGACTTGGGTCATGCCCAAGGTGGCTTGGGCTGATGAAGATCAGCTAGATTAGTGTGGTCAAGTCCCCATCTAAGAGAGTAGTGCTTAAGAATGGGTTAGTGGGAATCATGAGAAGGGTTAGGCACCCTAAATGCAATCAAGAAAGACTCCCCTCCTTTTTCCACTTAAGGGAGGGTGACATGGCATGACTCACATGGCTTAAATATGGCTTGAAGAAAGGCTTCATGGCTTGCATATGGCTTGACCAATTTCATAAAGAAGGATTTCATACTTTTTGGGGCATTTTATGAAGGATAGTCATGAGTCCAAATTTAGATGAAATCAATCATGCATGCCATGGAGTATAGTTTTATTTAATTGAATGGATGATGGGATGAGATGTTGTCATGTGAGCATGTATTTGGGCTTTTAGAATTTAAGGAAGGTGTGCTTGAAATTATTCTTTTAAAATTGTTATGGTGGGCTTGAAATTGGGCTTGGTTAATTTTAAATTTATAATTAGATTTTGGTAAAATTGTATTTGAATTTTGATGAAATTGGGTTCGGGGTATGTTTGGGGAAATTGAGGGTTAATTGAGAATGGTAAATTTATGGTATTTTAGTAAAAATTAGATATTTTTGTCAATTTTGGCAATTTTGTGGCATTTGGATAATTTGGAGAGATTCAAAATGATTTTTAGTGAAAAATTGGGTATTCGATCAATTTTTGGGGCAATTGGGAAATTTGGAGAGGTTTAGAATGATTTTTGGTGAAGAATTGGGTATTTGGTCAATTTTGACAATTTTGGGCAATTGGGTAATTTGGAGAAGTTTAGAGTATTTTTTTTGAAATATTGGGTATTTGGTCAATTTTGGATATTTTTGGACTTTGGGGATATTTTGGGAATTTAGCCAATTTTGGTGGATTTGTGGAATTTTTGGGTGAATTTGAGTAAATTGGATTGCCATGATTGGTTTTGGTGAAGTTTTGGGTGAAATTGTTGATTTTGACAATTTTTGGGTATTTTGGGAATTTTGGGGTCTTTAGGTAATTTTGGGAAAATTTTGGGCAAATTTTAATTTTAGGGTGGATTTGAGGTGAATTGGGGTGATGTGAGCATGCAAGCCATGAAAGCCTCCTTAAAGCTATGTGAGAACTCATTTTAGAGCCTCCACATGTTGTTCTTAATCCTCCTAACCAAGGGTTGGGGACTTAAGACCACCCGCATAAGCTTTCAAAAGAGTTAGGAAGTGTGTTATGGGCTTCCAGAGGGAAGATAAGTAAATTTAGGTAATAGATTGTTTTGGATGTGTTAAGGAGTCTAGGGTGAGTGTAAGTGTGTATGCAAGTCCAAGCCACCCAGGGTTGCCCTAAGGTCAATTGATCCTATGAGAACTCATTCTTCACATGTTGGTCTTAGTCGTCTCAAATGACAAATGAAGACTTGTGACCACACAAGAGGAGTCAAGAAGTGTTTAGAATTTCTATGAGGGTAGGTTCCATCACTATTCCTCTAGGATAGCCAATAATAAAATCCAATGGCTATATCCTAGGCTTCTAAAGAAGAGAATTAGACCTCATAAAAAATGAGGTCAACAAATGGACCCCCAATAGGTGGGGTGTACTGGAAAAGCACACCGTATTTATTGGTGTTGACTGAAGCGAACAACAAAACCAACACAATCAGCTACGCTGACATATTTAGAATAGAGGGGAGAAACGAATGAGATTTAAAATTGAGAAAACTGTGCTCAAATTGAAGACGTCATAAAGTTTTTTGCTAGGGAATTAGTAGGCAAATTTTCAAAATTGAAGTTGTGAATTTAAGTTTTCAAATTCAAATGTTGATTTTATTTTTTTTTTCTTTTGACTTTTTTTTTTTTTTTTTTTTTCTTGTTTTTTGGGTTTAGAAAATCTTGGATTTAAGTGAACAAAAATATTATATTGGGAAGGAAAGCACTGGAACTCATATCCAACCCAAGGTTTGATCAAGAAAGATATGTTACATTGGGAAAGAAAGCACTGAGACTCACATCCATCCCAAGAGGCATCGAAAGGGTGTCGTATTAGGAAAGGAGGTCCAAAGACATGGTATCCCAACCTAAGGGGTGGAAAGATATCACATTAGGAAGGAAGGTTCGGAGATTTTGTATCCCAACTTAAGCGGTGGAAAGATATCACATTAGGAAGGGAGGTCCGGAGACTTGGTATCCCAACTTAAGAGGTGGAAAGATATCACATTAGAAAGGGAGGTTTAGAGACTCAGTATCCAATCTAAGAGGTGGAAATATATCACATTAGGAAGGGAGGTCCAGAGACTTGGTATCCCAACCTACGAGGTGGAAAGATATCTTCTAGGAAAGATTAGGATGATATGATCCATTAAAGGGAGTCTTACTCCTATCCTCCATGTGTTATGTGTGAATTTGTGGAAAATTTGTGAAACATGTGGATGCAGAGATCTTGTGAGTGTAGAAATTTAATGAGCGCCAAAATTTTGTGAGTGACGATGTTGAGATTGGCGAATTTGTGAGCGTTCTTAACCTTTGATGATTGTGAAAAATGTAGAATCGCATTGTGTGTGTGTGTGTGTATTGAAATTTGCTTAATTTTGAGTTGTTGTTGATGTTATTATGTGTGTTGTTATATTACCTGGGTTCTTTAGTTCTCTATAGACACAAGCCACTATAATTAATTACATCATAAATGATTGAAGCCACTTAAGAAAACTCTCGATAATGATCAGAGATCTTTATCTTCAAGATTTCAAGGTTTAGGTTTCATGGTTGGACATAAGGAAAATCAAGTGGGAAAGGAACAAATAAGAACATTTTTTTTAGAAGTTAAACAAGTGAAAAGTAGGGGATATCACAGATGTTGAAGAGAACCTCAGTGACTTCCCAAACTATCTTATTATTTGTCTTTATGTTTTGAAGATGATATTATTTGATCTTTGAATCCTGTCAATTTATCATTTAGTGCTTACATCTGCACGATATTTGATCATGCAAATAGCCTGGATGATGGGATGATGTATGATGTATCGGATGCTGACCTCAGAATCTTAAGAAAATTATGGCTTATATTGCACAATGTGGTTGTGAAAAAGCCTAAAATATAAGGTGAGGATTTATGTCGCACTATGCAGACAACCTCGAAGTCCTACGGATTTGTTATTTAAGCCTAAAAAATGTTTTGCTGACAAAGATCTTGTTTGCTCTTTTAAGATGTTCTTTTGTACATTTTGTGTTATGTTGATCTCGATCCTTGATTCGTCGATGAAAGTCCTTTGCTCTTCGCTTGCATCATCGTCATGTTGCCCATGAAGTTTACTCCGACCTCCTTGCCGACACTAACTCCAGATTTAAGGTTTTGTGTCTTATGTTTTAATTTTGGTTATTGTTGTTAAAATTAGAGGATGTGTTTATTCATGTGTGTAGTGATCCATCATAAGAAACCAGACTATTGCTCCCTATCCTAAAGGTCTGGTAAGTATGCTGAGACATACATAAGTAAAAGAACTAGTAAAAGAAGTAGGGCAATAAAGCACAAAATTTCATACCAGTGCCTCTAGTACTGCTGCAAAAGTGTTAGTACAATAAACATAATATAACAATATGCATGAAATTCAAGCAAATGCATAAAATATAAGTGAATCGTAAGAAAACCCGACATGAAACTCAAGTAAATCGTAAGAAAATCTGACACGAGAAAACTTAAGTAAATTGTAAGAGAAAATGAATCGAGTAAAACAAAACTCATTTTCACATATAGAAGACTAAGATTAAATGTAAGAATTTTGTAAAGGTGAGGGCTCAGAGTTGTGTTGTGTGTTTTATAATCCCAACTTTGGATAGGAGCTACCAAATAAGAAAATCCAAGGAGGGCAACTCCTAGCATCAATCAAAATGATTAACAAGTCAAACTTTATAGGGTAACTACCAAATATTCATTAATTTTTCATGCATGTAGAACATATGTAGCAGTCAAAAGTAGTGTTGTCACAAGAAAAGATATTTTGTTATGTTGTATGTAAATGTTTTGGCAAAATTGGATAGTCCACGAGTTAATTACCTCGGTCGAATTAGAACTATCAACAACATAAGAAAGCCAGAGGCAACTTCTTGCCAAAAATTGGGGACTAGTATCATCGGTCATATCCCCTCCCCAAAGGTCGTTGAGATAGGAGATCTTATTTTAATATCCAGCTATTATTGCATATAAGCATTATCATCATTGCCCTCTATTGACCCCACTTTTGGTTGAGGTCTAGTTTTCCTCTTTAGTGGCCTAAGGTCTAGCCATAGGACTTCCTGTTGACTATTCCTATAAAGCTAAAAAAGGAACCCTCACCATTAGAAATTCTAAACTCCTCTTTACTCAACTTGAAATTCTACATATTGGTCCTAACCTCTAGCACTTAGTAGGTGGGGTCACTATGGGGAGCTCAAGGAGAGTTCCCATTGGACTGCTTGACCTTAAGGTTGACTCCGGGTATTGGTCTAGAGCTAAGGCACTCACTATAATGACCTCACTCACAATCACTCACAAATACAAACCCAAAATGTCTTAACTTTGATCCCTTAATCCTTTGGGAGACTCATGTAGATGGTCCCCTAAACCCACTGGTCTAAGACCAGTACATAGAGGACCCAAATGGGGTTTCTATTGATCCATGGCTTATTTATAGTGGTTGGCATCCCAACTCTACCAAAATGAACTTAGCCTTTTGCCCCTAAACTCCCCCAAATTACCTAAGTACCCTTGAAACTCTAAGTTTGGCCAAAATTCCCAAATTTACCCAAAATAACCAAATTTGTTCAAAAAATTATTTCAAACCTTTTGAAAACATCCAAGTTACCTAAAATCACCAAAAATTGCCAAATTACCAAAATGCCCCTCCTTAGCCCAAAATTCCAAAAATTCCAAAAAATATCAAAAATTCTCTAGATATTCCAACTATTCCCATTTTTGCTTTTCCCAACTACCACATGACCTAATTTGGCCATTTTGACCATTTTGACCAAAACCCCTAAAATTACCTTTAAAGGCCCAATCTCCCCAAATCCACCTCAAATGTCCATCAAATTGGTCCTCAACAATTTCCCCAAATTTACCTCAAATGTCTATCAATTTGGTCCCAATTTTCCCCAATATCAATCATAAACTCAAATTAACCTTCCATATGAACAATATAAACCAAATACATGCTCAATTGACCCATTCTTTGAGCCTAATTTTGATCCAAATTAAAACCCTTAATTTTGGCCACATGACCTAATCTCACCTAATTAAACTCATAGCCCACTCAATTTGCCACAATTTATGTTGAAAACTCTTCATAAAATTCCTAAAAATCAAACTTGACCTTCAATTAGCCTTGGTGAAGCCTCAATTTCATTTAATTTCAACCCAAATCCAAAAATCCCTAAATTTGACCCAAATTGACCATGTCTCAAAATTCCACCAAATTGATTGCCTTAGCCCCAAAATTGCTATTCCATTCCTTCTTAAAACATCTTTATAACATCTCCCTTGATCATTTGGACCATTCAATTGAGACAAATTCCAAGTATAGCCCACTCTAGACCCAAGTCTAGCCCAACATGCCCAAATTGACCAAATTTCAAAAATCCTCTAAATTGACCCTCCAATTGAACTCAAAATCATTTCAATCCTTCACCAAAAATCTTCATTACAATCTTCTACACAATGTTCATCAATCAATTGGGCTCAAGGTCATGGCTAGTGACTTGTGGAAAATTTGTGAAACATGTGGATGCAGAGATCTTGTGAGTGTAGAAATTTAATGAGCGCCAAAATTTTGTGAGTGACGATGTTGAGATTGGCGAATTTGTGAGCGTTCTTAAACTTTGATGATTGTGAAAAATGTAGAATCGCATTGTGTGTGTGTGTGTGTATTGAAATTTGCTTAATTTTGAGTTGTTGTTGATGTTATTATGTGTGTTGTTATATTACCTGGGTTCTTTAGTTCTCTATAGACACAAGCCACTATAATTAATTACATCATAAATGATTGAAGCCACTTAAGAAAACTCTCGATAATGATCAGAGATCTTTATCTTCAAGATTTCAAGGTTTAGGTTTCATGGTTGGACATAAGGAAAATCAAGTGGGAAAGGAACAAATAAGAACATTTTTTTTAGAAGTTAAACAAGTGAAAAGTAGGGGATATCACAGATGTTGAAGAGAACCTCAGTGACTTCCCAAACTATCTTATTATTTGTATTTATGTTTTGAAGATGATATTATTTGATCTTTGAATCCTGTCAATTTATCATTTAGTGCTTACATCTGCACGATATTTGATCATGCAAATAGCCTGGATGATGGGATGATGTATGATGTATCGGATGCTGACCTCAGAATCTTAAGAAAATTATGGCTTATATTGCACAATGTGGTTGTGAAAAAGCCTAAAATATAAGGTGAGGATTTATGTCGCACTATGCAGACAACCTCGAAGTCCTACGGATTTGTTATTTAAGCCTAAAAAATGTTTTGCTGACAAAGATCTTGTTTGCTCTTTTAAGATGTTCTTTTGTACATTTTGTGTTATGTTGATCTCGATCCTTGATTCGTCGATGAAAGTCCTTTGCTCTTCGCTTGCATCATCGTCATGTTGCCCATGAAGTTTACTCCGACCTCCTTGCCGACACTAACTCCAGATTTAAGGTTTTGTGTCTTATGTTTTAATTTTGGTTATTGTTGTTAAAATTAGAGGATGTGTTTATTCATGTGTGTAGTGATCCATCATAAGAAACCAGACTATTGCTCCCTATCCTAAAGGTCTGGTAAGTATGCTGAGACATACATAAGTAAAAGAACTAGTAAAAGAAGTAGGGCAATAAAGCACAAAATTTCATACCAGTGCCTCTAGTACTGCTGCAAAAGTGTTAGTACAATAAACATAATATAACAATATGCATGAAATTCAAGCAAATGCATAAAATATAAGTGGAATTCAAATTGTTTATCTGTCACTAATAGGAAATTGAAATCAATATGTAATTCTTAATAACTCTTAAATAACTAATTATATTAATGAAGTTTTTAATGTGATATTCAATATATAAGAAAGCATCATTCTCCTTGTCAAGAAATTATAATGAATAGATAAAGTGAATCAGTTTAAATTATACTGTGCCAAATAGGAGCATACCTATTCTTTACCCTTTGGTCCAGGCATAAAGAACATTAACTAATCTTATGCTTGTTTACTGAATCTGTGGCTAGGCTGGGAGGATATCGGCTCTCACTCTTGTGCTACCACGTTCCCCTTGCCTGAGGGTTAACATCTACACTTCAGCACCCAAACGATAGGACCGAATTGGGCATTTTAGTCTGTCACTCTAAAATCTCCAATTCTACGCCTGATAATTTTATTTCCCTGTTTATTTGCACCCAACTTCCAAGGGCTTTGACCTTTAGTTTGTAATCTTCACTTTAGTTGTAAAACTCAACATATTTTAACAAATCAATTGGCCAGATTGAAAGTAAATTAAGATCGAAGTGAAAAGATCATCACAATTTCTTTAACATTTTCATGGCTTCACCAATTCAAATCACCATTTCACAAATCTCAAGACAAGGAA
>NW_018165520.1:95570-96495 GCF_001263595.1 Phalaenopsis equestris
TTATTCTCTTATACTAAATATCTTAAGTTACAAAATTAATTTTCATTACAAAAATATTTCTTTAAATCTACCATAATATTTAAATAGCTACAAAATATAGTTACCTGAATTAAAGTCACTACATAAAATCATATAAATAATTTTTGAAAATAATTAAATAGTGGACATTAAATAGTTAATCTTCTTATTCTCTCCCCCAAACTTAGATTTTTCAATATAAAATGATACAGGTGGAAATAAAAACTCTATAAATCATACCTTAGTATCTTAAGCATTTTCATCATTCCAAAATTTTTGCAGTCCTCAAAATTTCTACTTCACCTGGTCTGTAATATTAGGAGCTTTCTACATATATAAATCATTAGAAAAATTGCTGAGTAATGAAATTTTGAAATAAGTCCAGAACTAAAACATTAAACAAACACAATATTCCCTAATACAACCACAATACTAAACAAAACAATTACAATTAAAATGTGAAATAAAAATCACATCACATTACAATTCACAAAATACTACTCAGCATCTATATACTACACATGCAAACTTTAACTACCACACTATATTTAAAAATTATCCAATTACAACATAACAATAGAAATTCCAAGTACAACTTAACAATACTTAACAATAAAAATGGAAGTTCAAATACACACAAACATCCATTTCTATTACAAAAGATCACAAAAATAACAGTACAAGCACATCAATTACAATCAGATATCAAAATCCCAAACTAAAATGACAACTATAAGAGTTTGGGACTTTGTAAAAGGTGTTGATGTGGGCGGCATTAAATTCAACAAGAAATCCCTGCACTTGGACGATTCCGTCTTCAAAATAGAATACGTTGGCATAAAATTCTTTCACAATATTTGCAGCGGCTTTATTGGTGGGGTTACAGAAGTTTTCCCACCCCCCCCTT
>NW_018165520.1:96510-97600 GCF_001263595.1 Phalaenopsis equestris
AATAACTCATTCAATTTCTCCTCCCGGACTTTCAATACATAAAACTCAAAAAATTTTTGAAATTTTTATCTGGTCTTTAGACTTCTCTGTTGTTAGCTTTAGTGTTTGCACTAAAACTAGAACTCAAGTCGTCTCTTGAACTCAAGTCGTCTCTTTTGTCGTGGATTCATTTCATTCTAATCATAATTACAAAAAAATTCCAAAATATACTTCAAATATTCAAATAATGGCTTCCAAAAGTAATTCTAAGAGTTCAACACTAAGTTCCATGAATTTCTTCCCAATATTTTCTTCACATTCTCAATTTTTTTAGATCTTCTCAATGTGGAAGAAATCTATTGTGAAAATCAAATATTTTTAGTTTGGAGTGAAGCGCTTACCTTGAGATGATCAAATCTGGTGTAAAAAGGCCTTGAAATGGCCCCAAATCCAAGATCTCTCAAGCCCGAGGCCGAAAATTACATTTTTAGGAGGAAGGGGGTGATGAATAGTGGCGGTTGACTGGTCAAAATTGCGGTTAAAGGTGTTTTTTTGCGAGCTTGCTGTCGGCTGGGTGTTCGGCGTCGTCAGTGCGCTCTATTGAAATTTGAACATAACTCTCGGGAAAAATCCACCGTCGACAGCGTCGAGGGCGCCTTCGGCGGGCTCTATTGATTTGGTTCAATTCTCAAATTTTTGCGATTTCGATCAATTTCCAGCCTTTATCACAAATAAACTTTCACAACATAAAACATCACATTTGTATATAAATTCTAAGGGGTACAATATAAGTTACATAACACACCTAAGTTTGGTATTTTCTCAACCTCAATACATTAATTCAGCGTCGCAATCCAAGCCACAAAACTCAAAACGCTGAAAACAAAACATCTTATGCTTAATCTCAATTATACAGAGATCTAAAAGCATAATTCTAAAGCAAAACAAATGCAAAGTTCAAACCAAATTACACACATAAAGACAGACAGGTAGTAATATAAATCTACTATTCTTCAGATTTAGTACTATATTCTCCTCTGAGACCACTCATTGACTGCACATGAACAAAGAGGTTGTAGAAGGGTCGGTATGGAAATTCTTCAATAGAATC
>NW_018165520.1:97686-99078 GCF_001263595.1 Phalaenopsis equestris
AGAGTGCTCAAAATGTTCTTTCATCCTCCAATCTAGATGATCGAAGAAATCAGAGATATTATTAATTGCATTCATGACATTTTGTACCTCTTTCTCCAATTTCTTGATTCTGCGCAGGATCACCAGAGTCTTGTCAGGAACTAAGGGTTGAACTGGAAGTGAATTCTGAGACGCTTGATCTACCATAATAGTCATGTCATTTTCATCTTCAAGGTAGAAGTACCTTTTCCCAATTTTTGTAGGATACTTGGAACTAACTGCAAAGTGAGAAAATTGTGGAAGGGTGTTCCAGCCCATAAATTGATCCATAAACATCAGGCCCAAAAACAACTTCACAATTATTGATCCAATATCGATCGTCAGTCCCCTTTGGATGCAGTAATTCAGAATAACACTTTCGAATAACACAATAACACTTTCTTTAGAAACTTTACCGATCTTCATTGTCGGTAACAGTTTTGCAGAAATGAAAAAGTTTCAGTGTTTCGAAACGGGATTTAGGAGTGTTGTAGAAAAACTAACATATCCGTTTTCTCTTATTTTCCAGTCTTCAGTTTCGTCCGTTAAATATTGGTAAATTTCATTCGTCTGGTTTCTTGTCTGGACGAAGTTGGAATAATGGCAGACAGAAACGTTCTCGATCATGTATAATTCATTGATCTATGTAGGAGTAAAAGTTATCCATCTACCTCACACATAAACGACTCTCTGATTGATTCCATGCAAATTTGCATAAAATTCCTTTACCACAGGAACAACCACGACGACGGTAGTATAGCACAACACTTCCCATCTTCGCCGCACTATCATCTCTTCAATTTCTGTCGAGGGATTATTCAATCCTTGATTTACGAATCCTCGTTCCTTGATCAATCTTTTCTTCGTCAGTATCTTGTTGAAGATTCGTTGCGCTTTCGCACTAATAAACTTTCACCGATTGAACACTTGCATTCTGGGATTATCAGGGGAATTGGACGTCATAGGAATGAAATTGGTGGAGTTTCACTTCGTTTTTGGGGCGAATATGAACTTAGGAATCAAATTTGGGAGTTTAAAAAGGCAACTCCCGCCCAAAAGGTAACTCCCGCCCAAAAACCGCCAAAAACCGCCATTCAAACTCCAGAAACCGCCATCTCACCAATCTTGCCGTCGATGGGGTCAAGGGCGCCGTCGGTGAGCTTTCTGTATTTATTTTGCCTGGACTCTCGATAAAAACCCGTCGTCGGCGCCCAAGGCAAAAATTGCACAGTTTCGCTCTAGTCCGAATGCATTTCAATTTTTCTCTTTGGATCCAATCTTATGATGATTCAAGGGTAAATAAGAGTAGTAGAGCTCAATAATACCACAAACTAATGATAATTTCAAATAAAAACTACTATAATCACAATAAAA
>NW_018165520.1:99556-100554 GCF_001263595.1 Phalaenopsis equestris
TTTAATCACCCAATATGCTTTATGCTCCAATTCTACTGGTAAGTGACAAGTCTTTCCAAAAATCAGTCTGTAAGGAGTCATTTCAATAGGATTTTTATAAGCAGTCCTATAGGCCCACAATGTAGTATCCAGTCTAGTGGACCAATATATTCTACTAGGGTTTATAATCAGAATTTATATATGCTTAAAAATATAAGTAATTAATACTACTGCTAAAAGATTTAATTCCTCAGCAACTGTGCCAAAACTTAATAACAGTTATAGTTAATAACGTTATAGATTCGATAAAGATGGATGTCTAAAATATTCAATAATTGTAAAGTCACACTTATCAACGCAAGTATACGTATCGCTCAAGTAATATAGGGTTCTAATGGAGTCCTAGATATCGATCCAACATGGAGTAATATTAGAACTACGAACTAAGATTTTAGAAAAGCAATACTCAATCGCAACAATGGAATTCAAATTGCTTATCTGCACTAATAGGTAATTGAAATGAATATGTAATTTTTAATAACTCTTAAATAACTAATTATACTAATGAGGTTTTTAATGTGATATTCAATATATAAGAAAGCATCATTCTCCTTGTCAAGAAATTATAGTGAATGGATAAAGTGAATCAGTTTAAATTGTATTATGCCAAATAGGAGCATACTTATTTTTTACCCTTTGGTTCAGGCAAAAAGAACATTGACTAATCCTACGCTTGTTTATTGAATCTGCGACTAGACTGGGAGGATACCGGCTCTCACTTTGGTGATCCCACGTTCCCCTCACCTGAGGGTTAGCATTTACACTTCAGCACCCAAACGATAGGATCGAATTGAGGATTTTAGTCTGTCAGTCTAAAATCTCCAATTCAATGCCCGATAATTTTATTTCCCTATTTATTTGCACCCAATTTCCAAGGGCTTTAACCTCCCTGAATCTTGGATGTAATCTTCACTTTAGTTATAAAACTCAACATATTTTAACAAATTAATTGGCCAGAT